>NW_018022139.1:0-22926 GCF_002006095.1 Pseudomyrmex gracilis
AACGTGCCGTGATTGGTTCCGTCGCTTCAAAGACGGTGATTTTGATGTTGACGACCGTCCGCGTGAAGGAAGGCCAAAAACCTTCGAAGACGCTGAATTGGAGGCATTGCTCGATGAGAATCCATGCCAAACGCAAGAACAGCTTGCTTCAGCATTAGGAGCTACCCGCCAAGCCATTTCCAAGCAATTGCATGCGTTGGGAATGATTCAAAAGCAAGGAACTTGGGTTCCTTATGATTTGAAGCCAAGGGACGTTGAGCGTCGTTTTTTTGGCTGTGAACAACTGCTCCAACGGCAAAAAAGGAAGGGTTTTCTTCATCGCATCGTGACGGGTGATAAAAAATTGATTCATTACAGCAACCCAAAGAAAAGAAAGTCATGGGGACTGCCCTGTCATGCTTCTACGTCGTCGGCTCGGCCGAATATTCACGCTGCGAAGGTTATGCTGTGTATTTGGTGGGACCAGTTCGATGTTATTTATTATGAGCTGTTGAAACCGAACGAAACCATCACTGGTGAACGGTATCGAATTCAATTGATGCGACTGAGCCAAGCACTGCGCGAAAAACGGCCACAATACGAGCAGAGGCACGAAAAAGTGATTCTACTGCATGACAACGCTCGGCCTTATGTTGCCAAACCCGTTAAAACTTACGTGGAAACGCTCAAATAGAAAGTCCTACCCCACCCGCCATATTCCCCAGATATTGCGCCGTCCAATTATTACTTGTTCCGTTCGATGGCACATGGTCTGGATGATCAGCAGTTCCGCTCATATAAAGACATCAAAAAATGGCTTGATTCGTAGATAGCCTCAAAAGACGAACACTTTTACCGTAACGGTGTTCGAGCTCTGCCAGAAAGATGGGAAAAAGTTGTAGCTATCGATGGGCAATACTTTGAATGATTCATTTCTAACTATTTTTTCATAATAAAGTTGCATTTTCAAAAAAAAACAGCGAGAACTTAGTTGCGCACCTAATATAAAGTGCTCTCTATTCACTTTTCTGAGGATGTCAGCCATCAATTGACATCATTAGTTGACTTGCCCAGTTATATTTCGACAAATTAGTGTTAAGTCGCATGAGTTCAATTTTTCCTTAAATAACGTATTCTGGGCACTTGGGAGTCGTTCATTTTTAAGATTGTTATGACCCAGCTCAAAGTCAAGGCCAATATTTTATAAGCTAAAGGGAGTATTCCCAGCTCGAGTCTGAGAGCGACACTTTTTGGCGCAAGATGGTAAATGCAAAAGGCGCTTGAAAAAGAAAGTTTGTACAATTTCAATCATGCTTAAGGTTGTATTCAGGGTAAGATCTCAGTCAAAAGTTTCAGAAACATAGCGTAAACCGAACCTATTTTAATATTTAGATAATAATTGTTTGCTGGAAAAGTATTATTTGTACTAAAATAAGTTACAAAAACTATTTATTATACTTTTAATAACTACGGAAAAGTTATTACGTATATTTTGTGCCCTTTTGATGTTCACTTTTGATATTTTTGAGCAAGATTATACCCTACATGTAACGTAAGATAAATGAAAAACTGGAAATGTATTAATCATAAAAGGTTATTAAAACGTAACAATTGATGTATAAAATTACAAATATAATTGTTTTATGTATATTAAATATATATTTTTATTAATTTTAGCAAAATATAAATTTATATTTTATGTGATATTCTCGAAATGACTATTTTTTCAAGTGGAATTTGTTTTTAAGATATTTATTAACAACTGCAAAAAGTTTCAAAATTATGGCATATCTACATCTACAGTTATTTTGTAATTTATATCAGAATATCGTGAAATCCCATAAGAACTCGTGTTAAATGAAAATTGTACTAACTTTTTAACAAGGCTCGCAAAGAAGCTGAAATTTTGCATAATTTCTTTTTTTAATATTATCTACTGACTGACAAATTTCGAATAATCTGGCATATCTTTTATCTTACCCTGAATACAACCTTAAGTATCTTAGACCCTATGCCTGTATTTCATATAAAAGAATCGATTCGACCAAACTATATTGAACAGTCTAGTCTTACAGTGCCATGTATCACATCCAGATCTGGCAAGAATAGAAAAAACATTACCTGATGCAATTTTTGATTTGTAGATTGCGCTACGGACGGCACTCAGACCTAAAGCTGAGCTAGAAATGGGAACGCCCAGATAAACATATGAATTTATACATTTAACATGATCTTGGCCAAAAAGAGTGTATTCCAAGTTAACTCTCTTTGATCTTCCAGAAGATTGAAAAACCAAAACTTTTGACTTACTTATATCAATTTTAAGTTTAGTAAACAATAATCTTTAAAAGCCGATAATTTCTTTTTTAAGTCAATTTCTGTGTATAAGCAAAGATTATCAAATCATCGGCATAGAGCATTAATAAATCATACAGGTTGGTATCAGATCAATCCCTCAGTAATTTATTTTTCTGAAAAATTCTTTCATGTCAGATATAAACAGAATAAATAAAATGGGCTCCAAATTTTGCCTTGATGCACCCCTTCGAAAATATCAAAAGGTTCAAATAATTTGCCGCGCAGTTTTATTTGTAACATTGCAAAATTATAAATGTTTTGTAGTAAAGCATTTGATAAGCTTAGGACACCGATGTCATAAAGCTTGTTCCAGAGTTTTGCATGAGAAACCGAATCAAATGCTTTTTCAAAATCAACAAAAATGGAATAAACTTTTTTTTAGACAATCTCAATTGGAGATGAATAACAGAGAATAAAACATAGATAGTATCTAAACAATTTTGGCTTTTCTTGGAACTAGTTTGACACTCTGGAATAATGTTGAGATGTTTAGCCCAATTATAGTCTATTACATAGAATTTGAGTGAATAGCTTAGCAAACGTATTAATCAAAGCAATTGAACGATAGTTTCGAAGATTATGCTTATCTTCCTTCTTAAAAAACATGGTGACTGAAGTTTTAGACCAGGTTTCCGGCATACATTCAAGTTTTAGAATTTTGTTAAATAATGCTTGTATATAAAAAATCCAATTTGTCGGTAGAGATTTGATAAATTCATTAGAGATCTGATCCATCCGAGGAGCTTTGCCAGTCTTAAGATTTCTTATACATAGAGTCAGTTCTTCAAAATCAATATTACGATTCAAAATAAGGTGAAAAACTCCATAAAAGGTTCTTTCGATATCAGTCTTTACCGGATAAACACCTTTCATATAGATAAGCCATTGCTCTAATAATATGGGAGAGTCATTGAAAACTTTCTTCTTAACCCTCAGGACCTACACTTCGTTTTTCTCTCGTACAACCCACCTGGGTGTAACCCGGTAAGTTTCTCAGGTCAATCTTTAGTTAGATTCAACCAATTATTTAAACGCTTTTTTTTAATTTGAAAAGAAAAGACTCAAAATTATGGTAATATTAGCCATTTGGTATTTGTTATAGGAAACGAAATAGTTTGCAATAAATAAAAAATAATTTAAAAATTTTTCAAAAAATTTACTTTTTTTCAAACAGCTGTATTTTGGTGAAAAAAAAATAAACTATCTTGTAAGATGGTCAAAAGTGAAAAGTTGTACTTTAAGATACTTTAATCCGTTTTACAATTTATTTTAAAAACTATATTTTTTTCAAAGAGCTGAAAAAGTGCTATTTTTAAACTTATCGAAAATGGATTAACGTAACTCAGGAACTTTTGCAGCTTATATCTTTGAACAGATTCAACTAATTTTTTAACTAATTTGTTTTGCAGCTTATATCTTTAGACAGATTTAACTACTTTTTCAACTAATTTTTTTTTTTTTTTTTTAATATAATGTATACAATAATTAATTATATTATAGGTTCTAATTTTATAACTTCATCAAATATGCATAATATTTACATTTACGAAAACAATATATTTAACAATTGTAAATTATCTCTACAATGGAAAGTATAAAGCAAAGCGTCTCTTATGAAATCACATATTTCATGAAAAAACACTTTATATAGAAAAATAACATCTAAGTATATATTTTTTCTTTATTCCCAATGCATATCCTATGCATAAAAAATTATTAGAAATAAAATACAATTATTTTTACTTACCTTTTCAATTTTCGGTTTTTTATGTTTTAGTTTGGGTTTTATTACGTACAACCTACACTGGATAAATTTTACATGTACTTGTACTTTTTCATCGACTACTTTGGCTGCTGAAGAAGCATTGATCGCACCGAAAGAGGGATCAATACAGGAGACCCTAAAGTTCCCCTCCCTTCCAGTCCGAGCCTCCACCTACTTCACGTTTTAAAAAGACGCGCTTTTGAAAATCGCCCTGGGTTAGCGTAACCCAGTGTCGGTTCTGAAGGTTAAATTTATTTATCAAATTCCAGAAATCCTTAGAATTCTTAACATTCGCTAAACTACTCAAACAGCCTCGTCTATATTCTTTGTTTTCTTAATTAACACTTTCTTATATTCACTCTTTGCAGTACCATAAGTTTGCAGATCTTCTAGATTGGCAAAATCAGATTTTCTGCAACATTTAAGCTTCAAGTGTAAATTCTTTTTAGCAAGTAAACATTCTCCGTCAAACTAGGGCTGCACAAAATTCCTTCCTACAGGCCTGTTTCTCACTTTTTTATACATGTTTGAATTTAACGCAAAATGTATAGCCTGATAAAGATTATAAAATATTGTCTATAGAGCTAATATCAAAGTCAATAGCGCAATAAGCAGAGAACAATACATTTTCTATAAATCAATACGTGTTCCATTATCCATAAGATTTTTAACTCATACATATCATTATAAGAGACAGAGACCAAATTATTATCATTATTTATAAAGCGAATTTTTGTGGAAGATAACAAAGACAGCAAAACAGAAAAATAATTCAAGGATGTGTTAGTGGAAAAAACACACATATAGAGATATTTTTTAAACTAGCAAAATTTGACTAAATAAGGTCAATAACACTAGTACCTTATCACAGTATGTAAATTGAGCGAGGTGATCGTTCACCCACCTGCCGTCAATTAACATAAAACCGTTTCCTTCCATAAGGTCAATGAGCTTTATGCCTCTCTCGTTAACCGTTAGATGAGTGACTCTCTATTCAGAAACAGATTAGAGTCTTCAAAGATATCCTCATAAAGATTTATTTGTTGTGCCAACACAAGCATTAAAGTCATCTCCAACATAAAAGTTCGCATTTTCAAATTTCACTTGCAGATTGTAGGTTTCAGCTTCAAAGAGATCTATATAGGTTTTTGAGTCTAATTTTGGCTTTAAATAAATCAGGCCAACTATAGTTGGTTCATTATTTATTAATAGTTTTATAAATATCTACTAGTCGCATATTGATAGAATCTCTGGATCAAATTTATTTTTATCGAATAAAATGAGTAATCCACCGCTTGTCTTGTCTAAACTTTTTTTCTTGTTGCGTTGCTTCATATAGCTTCATACCTATCAAATCCTGGGGAAAGAGTCTCTGGTTTATTAATTATAATCATGTTTCTGATACACAGAGTATATCAACCAGTTGACGCAATAGATTCGCAAATTTAAATTTTTGTAACCTTTTATATTCCAGATGACAATTCCATCTATTTCGTTATTACGCTTTTTTTTTTATGCTGGAGACTTCAAAATTGCTTGCTTCTGAGTACGTGACGACTGCGATCGCTCTAACTTGCCTCTTTCTTCATTCCAGCAATGCCAAACACTATCAATACTCAGCCTGTTGTATCTCACCATGACACTTCTACCAGCTTTGCGTTCGTCACTTGCAGTGTCCCTTATCTTTCTAGTCAAGTTGCGCTTCTTCTTCGTAAAATTGTTTCCAATATAGATATCCTTTTCCTCTAATTTAAATTTTTTAATTTTCATAATCACACGCTTGATATCCAGCGTTAAAATCCGCACACCACAAGAAGATTTATTGTTATGTTTAGCATTTTTTACACTAAAGGTTCAGACTTTTTCGACAATATGTGGGAGTGAACCAAAAGTGTCTTGCAGAAACATTTCTACTTTAAACGTCAGATTGTTTACATTAAAAAAAGCACCTTTGATTATAATATTAAGTTTTCTACGATTCTTCTCCAAAGTTTTAGAAAGTCTAACTTTTTTTGCAAGGGGAAATCCTTTATGGATACCCTGACTCCTGGGGAAGAAGCAGGGTTATGTAAGACTTGCTAAAGAGGCGTACTCACTAAAACCTCTTAGTGGCCATCCTCGAGTTGGAGGACTTTGGTCCGGGCCTAGTCGTCCCCGGTAGGAGGGAGAGTTTGGCTCCCCCTTTTGCCGCTTGGAGGATGGTTCTTTAGTGGAACCTCCTCCTAAACCCGGCGTCTTTTGCGCCGATCTCTTTGATAGATGGGGTCCAGCACACGATTCCTGGCCCCATCTTCTACCACTTTGGATGTTGAGGAAAGCCCCATCGCCTCCCTCCTTTTGTTCTCTCTCCCGTTCTCCTCCAGACCAGAGGAGGATTCAGGTTTCTCCATCGGTAATAGGTCGGAGGGGAACCCAAATGTTTCTCTCCTCATCCCCATCTTTGTGCCGCTGATCGGCCTCGTTCTTCGGGCCATAACATCCTGACATTCTCCTCAACAGATATCAGGCATACGCTCTCTCCGTATTCTCTCACCTAGTGGAGATCCTCTCTTCCTCCTCTCCCTTACATCTACGTCCGCCTTTTTCTTTTTTGGAGGGCTTTCCTTCCTTCTCTTTTTACCGTCCAGAGACGGTTGTGGGGCGTGCGCCCGATTTTTGGGCCCCTCTTACCAGAATGGGAGTGCATTTGGCACCTCTCATTCTATGGTTACTGGGCTGTCCCTGACTCGCACACAACATTTGGGGGAAGCTCTGCACAGAATGGCCTGGTGGCTTTCCTTCCCGCATCTAACAAATGGCGCTCCGGTCGCCTCCGGCGCACGTTCGAGCCACGTGTTCATACTCAAGGCACTGGAAGCACTGCATCCGGCACGCCTTTAACGGTTCAACAGAGAGACTGAACCACCCACTTCGATACAACTCCCACCACTCGCTTAGTAACCTGAAGCAACTCGTAACCTGAAGGCAAGGGCTATTTCTGTCCACACTTCCTCTATCTTGCAGCTATCGACAGCCAGAGCTCCGGCAACTTCTTCCGCTATCAGAAGGGTAATGTTCCGCGAACTTCTGCGTGTTTAACGGGACGGGTAAACCTCATTCCCTTCTGATCTTTAAAAACAGCCGATATTCTTTGTATCAGAGTGTCGGCCTGAGTGATACTTTCAGTCCCAGGGATCTGCAGCAGCATCCTTCCGTTGGCCGCCTACTTGACTCGAAGACCGGAAATTCCGACCTCCTTTAGGTTCACTGCAGCAGCCGCCTTGCGCATCACGTCAACGTAACTGCCGCCCGCCTTCACCGTTAATAGAACGGTAGCTCCATTTGAAGCCTGTCCTAATATCGCCTTTTCTTTCTTTTTTTTTCTGCCCGAGCGATACAGCAGGACCAGATGGGCACGGTCGCCTAGCCGGGGAAGGAGCTTCTCCTGTTTTGCCGCCTTTGCGGCCACGTCGGCGCACAACAGTTGCCCACGTTTCAGAATCATTTTCGCCTTCGGAGACAGGAAGCGGCCGAAGTTTAACTAACCTAACAATCATCAAATTGGTATCTAACAAGGGGAGACTACGACGATAGAACAATCAATTTGGACGAAATTTATAGGATCGATAGATGATTATGTGGAGTATTGCAGGGTAAAGTAATAAGACGCACTACTCAAGCATTCGCGAGAAAATCAAATTTGAAAATTTTGATGTACCTTATGAGAATATTCAATAGACTGTTTAATCGAAGATCGCGTAGTGTAGCGGTAGCGTACTAGGTTAGTAGTGTCGACGCTGCTGGTTCGAGTCTCGATACATATATTTTTTTTTTTTTCAAATGTTACAATATAATCTAAATGTAAGTATTACGTTTTTTATTTATTTATTGCATGTTATAAAAGTGCATTTTTTGCATAAAAAATCCGTGATGTAAAAAATACGGTAAAAATAATTAGATTGTTACTAATTTGTGTTCTGTTTGTAAAAAACGGATAAATAATAGTACATAACACAATAGTACGCAACATGTAAAACTGTTGCGTACTATTATGTTTTCGACTATATATACATATGTTGCAGTAACATCCTTGAAGTCCGGAAAACTCACAACAAATCTATCTGTATACACAATATTTAAAAGAAATATTATTACCATATGTAAAAAAAGAAAAATTTCTTTTAATAATAGATTTGTGGTCTGGTCAAACTAATAAATGCATTGTACAAGGTGAGTCATCTGAATCTATCACCTCCAATAACTCGTTTGTGTGGCCAGAAATCGAAAAGTTTCATATAAAAGTTGTAGGGTTTCGAGGGGGAACCAAAATGGCGTACCTTTCAACTTTTGATTTTGACCGAAAGTGGGTTACTTCAACCGGAAATGGTTTTTTTAAAATGGAAACCCCTCTTTTTGACACCGGAAAATAAAAAAGCGGAAAGTGTTACGTTCAGATATAACCTTGGCTGTTTTAAAATTTTCAAGATGGCGAACAAAGATGGCGGACAAAAATTTTAGTCAATCGATTTGCATCAAATTAAGTTTACGAGGGTTTTTGGGGTTGCTGATCACGAATCTGAAGTCAGATTTGCAAAATTCAAAATGGCGGATCCAAGATGGCGAACCAAGATGGCGGACGAAATTTTTAGCCAAAATTAATAGAAATTACTACTCTTAGCACTACCCAGGAACAACGGCGTGGACGTGGTAGTTTTTTGTTCCCTTTGGGGTGCTTTATTTACGTGAGTCCCCTTGCCTCTCACTATCGGAGTGCTTTATTTACGTGAGTCCTCTTGCCTCTCACTATCGGGGTGCTTTATTTAGTTAATTTGTAACTTCAAACAGTTAATTTGCTAAGTAGTACACTTAGCGAATTAACTGTTCGAAATTCCGTCCATTTTCTTGAATGCATAGGTCGATACGTCTTCTGAATGATGTGACTGTTTTCAAAAGAATTTCTTGAGATATTGCGGCACAAGCAGTCCAACGTGCGCCTGGCTAAAGGTCAGCGCTGATTGGCCTAATTTACTCAATAATTACTCCTTTATTATAAATAATAGAAAAAAATGGTTCAAGACTTTTCGACTCAGTTTTATTCCTTCTATCTGCCTACGAGAGATTGTACGGCAATTCTGGGACACCCTGTATATTGTGAAGTGGTATTCGCGCTGCTTCTCCTTCGCCACAAAAATTATCGTTTGCGGGAGTCCAAAAGTGCGTACCGTTTAATAAGCGTCAGGATTCTTCAGGACTTGCACATTTTATATTGCTTTCAGATTTAATTGCTTAGTTTGTTTTTTTTTGTATTTGTTTTGTATCATGTAATATTTGGCGCCTCACCGTCCCGAGGACTTACACCGTCCTGGAGGACAGCGATAAATAAGAGTGAAGTCAATATCTAAACATTACTTTGGCAATGATACGAGCAAACGCGGGAGAAACAAGGACGTACGACAGGCGCAGACTCCTGCATACAGAGACCACGGCCTTAACTTAGTGGAAAAGATTAACGCGGTGCGCCAGGAAGCGCAGATAGAGTGCGTTCCGTTTTATGCATATACACGCATTTAACTATATTGCACGTTACGTGTACTATAGAATCATGCGCGTATATGCATGAAACGGAACGTGCCAATAGTACGCGAGTCATGACGTTGCAGAACGTCAGGCGGCGTTCTGCGACAAAATTCAGCAACAAATAAATCAAGAATTTGGGATAACCGCCGCCTCAGCGAGATCTACGGATCGACACACCGCACCTTGGAATGGCAATCTAGTGCGTGCGCAAGATGCACTCAAGATGTGCTGAAAAGCGGAGTAATTCGCAATTATAAAATCGCATTTGTAATTTGCGGCCACGAGTTCGTACAACTCTTGCGACCGTGAGTGCCGTACTTGATAAAACACCACGCTCTGATTGGCTGTCGCGACTAATCCCACGTGAATACAGCGCGCTCCTGCGTATAGATCCCGAATCGATCGCGATCTTCGTCCTCTTAGTCGCTAACTATCGAGCCGAACAGACGCACAAAAAAGGTCTCTCGGAAGCTGTCATACCGTTAAATTATTGTACCGCTAAGCTGTTGTGCTATTTGAATAGAGAACGACGACGATATCCGGTGAGATGTCCTGTTTCTTGTTAGCCACGAATCCGCGTGCCGAGCTTTGTGTCAAAGCTAGTCACTAAAATTTCGCGTTGAGTTTCGGACAAGGACGAATCCGCCATAGTGATTTTGAAAAATTCGAGAGCGGCTAGAATCGGACTCCACAAGGCTTAATGGCACATTTTTGTATGCTTAAGTTGCGTTTTGTTTATTGCAAGTATTTTATATTGAGTATCGTAGCAAGTCTTGGAGTAACTCGGGAAGCACCAAGCAGCATTTATTCTTACGTGAGTGTTTATGTTTTCATAAACAAGTGTTTCACGCCTGTCGCTTTCGTTGCATGTAGGACAGCCCGAAGCACATTATTACACGCAAATTATTAAAAATAACAATCTGTACACCATATTATGTAATATTGGGTACATTACATCATAGTCACATCCTTTAGCTTTAAGAAAAAAATATATTATTTTTATTGTGTGTATGTGAGGTGTCCTCAGGTTCGTGATAAATTTCAAAATGAAGTGTATGAAAAGGACCTTTCGAACCAGTTGCAGGGTGTTGTGCAAAAAATATTCAGTTTGATTAATATCCAGACGTTTCGACTTTATTGATTTGAGTCATTATCAGTGGACATTCTTAAATATTCATTTCTTCACTACTGTATGACGATCATCTTATGAGATTTAGAGTCAATGTTATAAAATGATATGTCATTGTAAGAGGCACGTCAATACTATATTATTTATATATCTTCATACAAAGTTTTTTAATGTTAAACACGATCGTGCAAATTTGTCAACGTGCTCCGTAACCGCGTTAGTTGTAACATAAGCCAAAATCCTGATTTCCTTGAGTGTAAGACAAAAGCAAATAGCTGAAGCACGTAATATATAACTAATTATTTTTTTGTTTTTTTTTTGTAAATCACTAAAAATCCTTTTTAGTTTAGCATGCCTCACACTTGTACAAATCGTATTTTCACATTTATGTTTTTTTCTGAAATTTTTTTACAATACTGAGCTAACGTACGATAGTTTACTTCAAATAATAATGCAGCTTGTCGCATTGACAATCTTTTTGTTAAAGTTATTTGCATCTTACTACGCACGGTGATTACTTCCTCGCGCATTCTCACCGTGTAACTTACCCCGTTTCGTTTGAGTCAAATTACCCCAAACATTCATCTTAAATAAAAGGTATTATATTTATAAACTACGATGCAATGATGATTAAATAAATATAAGAAAACTTATTTAAAAGTACCACATTTCTTATACCTAAAATAAAATTGCAATTAGAAATTTAAAAATCAAGTGAAATTACTAAAAAATCAAGATAAGAAAAATCTACTTCCCATGTCCAGTTTTACAAAAGTGCTCGTAAATATCATATATTATGATTTTAAGAAAAGCTACTTCTCGTACACGTTACTAACACAATAATAGCAACTTACAATATAAAGAATATTTTTCAAGATTTATAGTAAGCAAGATAATAGCAGTTTGACAACTAACTTTGTGTGACAACTAGTTCCGGTCTCCCCTATCGTTGTTACGCTATGGTATCGCGTGCTGTCATATCGATTTTGCTATTATCGAAATATTAAAGCTGTCGTACCGTGGTTTGTCGTACTGATCTCACTATTCTCGCGTATAAGCTGTCGAATTTAATAGCTTTGCTATTGCTAGCCCTCAAAGTGAACTGTCGTATCGCCAGCGTTATCGCCGCAAAAAGAGAGCTGTTGTATCGCATATGTTGAGATCGTGGCTAGTTCAGCAAGCTCACGTGGAGCTTGCTGCGAGATCAAACCGAGCGAAGTGTGTGCGAGCCGTAAGTATCGTGATATTGTCGACCAGTGTTCGAGTGCCGTGATTTGCGAGAATCTGACGCCGTCTTAGGCAAGATTTCGGTGACAATTATCGTCATTTTGAGTCGCGGACGTACTGCAATACGTTATCGCGTCGGTCGGCGTATGTTCTGTCGTCGGAATTTGCCCCGGGCTGTTGTACCAAATTGACTCGAAAGGAGCTGCCGTATCGAAACGCATCTCGTGTAAGAAGTTTAAGCTGTCGTACCGAACACAAAGTACTGTTCTTCTGTTAAGAGGATGCTGAACCGCTGGCAAAAGTTCGCTCAGCTGCTACTCAACCGCTATGCTATCGGGTAGGTGGTGCCATCTCTCGGGACCGAATCAAACCAAAACAAGGATAGATGACATAAGAGAGCCAAGGATAGACATATGTTTCTTTCTGACGCTTCTGCTAAAATTGTACTAATCGTATTTCCAAGTTTTATTGTCTTACAAGGCTTCAAAATCTTTTTTGAAGCACTCAAAATATTCGTCTATGTTTCTAGTTTGGGATAAAAGTATTTTTATTTGGATTTATATGGCCAATTTTGCATATAAAGTAAAAATGTAATTTCTGTAATAACAGTCTAAAAACTTTTTTTTGTTTTTCTTAAATTTTTAGGCTTTATCCTATTCTTTACTATATTTTCTTTATTTCTGGAGAAGCATTTTTCATTCCGATTCATAGTTTTCACAAAAAGTTGGAAATACGAAATGATGATAAAACAGGACGGTTCAGCATCCTCTTAACGAGTCAGCATCGTATCACGTAGCGAATTCCCGCGGAGCCGCCGCGTTGTCTTTCGCGTCACAAGTTCAACAGTTTTCGGCTGAGCGCAAGCGCCGCTTTCGACCTCGCGAGCATTTCCTCTCCATGTCTCATCGACACCTGCACGCGCCTTTGTATGCTTATCTGCCGCTTCAATAGCCTGACGAAAGCTTTGTGTTACGTCCTGGATTCCACGGTCCTCTTCTGTTTGCAACGAGACATAAACTAACTTTAAGATTCGCGTCTTAGAATTAACTTTAGGTAATAATTCCTGAACACAGAGAATATATGACCTATTGAATTCAGATAAACAAATCTGTATCGCGTATTTAATAAACAGAACCTAGCTGAGAAAATTATAACCAATCTTATCAACTTTCAAGGGGATACTGAACAATTAATCAACAATCAACTCGGATGTCCAGTTTACGAATAAAAACTGTGACTATAAATATAGTAAAGTAATGAGATGTCTTCTCACACACAGGCTCTTTCACAATATTCAAGTAATATTCTAAATCAACGGCTATATAAAGCCAGTGCAGGATGTTGTGCAATAAAAAATTATTTTATATGATCGGTTTTGTTTCAAAACGTTTTGACTTTATTTTTAAGTCCTTATCAATTGAATCTACAATAAAATTTGATTTAAATTTAAATACAACATTCATTGGATCTTAAAGTAGAGCAGTCATTATTTTTTCAGTTTTTTTACATACCATGATAAAGTTACAATATGGTGAAATTATATTTTAACGCCAGTCACTAATAATTTACATTTGTTGTTGGAGTATCTTGTACAAGTCATGCTCACACAAACAAAAGATCAATACTGAATCGAATAGCAATAGGATGGATATTTAGGAGACAATGCTCCCTCTATACATTAAAATTGAACTTTGTCAAGTATAGGTATATATGTATCATGTAAAGTCTCAGTATCCGTCATTAAATTCAAACCCTGTTCTTGTTTTTTTATGAATCATACTCAACGTGCGGATAAAGGTAATGTGACTATTGCTATTGATAAGACTACTTATTTAACAAAGATAAATAACATGCTTGATGATCGATCAACTTATTCTTTGGTCGATAGGAATCCTATTAAAAAAATCGAGACTGGTCTTAATAATCTATTAAAAAATTGGGTACAGAAAGAATATATTTCTGATTTAACATATAAATCTATCAAATCGAGCGATGGCTTGCTACCTCAAGCATATGGGGTACCTAAAATTCATAAAAAAGATAACCCCTTTAGATTAATTGTTTCCTCGATTAACAGTCCTTTACATCGGTTTGTTGAATATTTACACAAATTGATTCAAAAGAGCATACCAAACACTGATAGTCATGTTGAGAATAGTTTCGATTTTGTGAACAAATTGAGAGGTCTTACAATACAACAAGGTCACTTGCTAGTTTCATTAGATGTAATCTCACTTTTTACGAATACACCAATAGACCTAGCTATAAAGAGTCTTAAAGTCAGATGGAAATATATAAGAAAGAACACAAAGATTCCTTTGAAAGAATTTTTAGAAGCAATAAATTATGTATTGACATCCACATTTTTTTCTTTTAACAATGTAATATATAAGCAAACCTTTGGAATGCCTATGGGTTCTCCATTATCCCCAATAATGGCTAATATAGTAATGGAAGATTTAGAAAAATCAGTTTAAAAAAAATTAAACTTCATTCCTTCATTTTATTTTAGATATGTGGACGATATCATTTTAACAGCACCNATTGACAGTTTACCGTTATTACTAGACATATTTAACAAATATCATAATAGATTACAATTTACTATGGAAGTCCAGAACAATAATTATTTAAGTTTTTTAGAAGTTCAAGTTTTTTAAATAACAACAACGAGTTAAGTTTTGATTGGTACCATAAATCAACTTTCTCAGGGAGATATTTAAATTTCTATTCATCTCATCCAAAATCACAAAAAATTGGAACCATTTTAAGTATGGTTGACAGAATAATTTTATTATCTGACCCTTGTTTCCATGAAAAAAATTTTAAATTTATGATCGAAGTGCTTCTTAAAAATAACTACCCCTTACATTTTATTTTTATGACCATTAGAAATAGAATCAAGTTTTTGTTTAATAACAAATTAAATTTACACAATAATAATTCTGTTCAATCATTGGATGATGATGCTCATAATGTTAAGTATTTTATTATCTCTTATTTAACTGATTTGACTAANTCTTTTTCCAAATTGTTTAAAAAATCTAAAGAAATTTCTTTGGCATTCCGAAGTTTGAACAAGTTGAATAAATTTATAAAGGTTTAAAAAGATAGTTTAGATAATAATCATAATAAAGGTGTCGTTTACCAAATTAATTGTAACAATTGTAACGCTTCTTACGTAGGACAGACGAAGAAAAACTTAAAAACCAGAATTAGTGAGCATAAAAACCAGATTAATAGAAATTCCAATGTTATGTCTGTTGTCACTGAACATCGCTTAAAGAATAATCATGATTTTATTTGGAATGATGTGAAAATATTAGACACTGAAAAAAAAATTTTTTTATAAGAGATCTATTTCGGTAATGCTCCACATTCAATTACAGGACAATCCAATTAATGTTAAGTCAGATACTGATATGCTTAAACCTTATTTCTCTTTCTTAGATCTGTTCAAATCAAAAGAATAGTTCGTTACTTTAACATATGTTCAAATAAATATTTGTGTCTTGTAGGTTATTGACAACACATGCTTTGAGTTGGTTCGTTGGTGGGGAGTTTTATATATATTTATACTATGTAAAGATTGCGCGCCAGTATACAGTATCTCTTGATCATATTTTCTACACAATTTCCAACTTTGTCATGGATGCTGTTTACTCGCGTGTTTTCTAATTTAAAGTATGTATATAATAATTTTTATTTTTATATTTTTATATTTTTTGTAATACGTTTTTATCCATTCAAGTATGATTTGCGCTCATTTTGATTAATTTCTTGTCAAATTACATTTATACACTGAAGAAGGTCTAAACCTGTGACCGAAACGTCTGTTTATTTAATAAAGACTGTATCTCATACACGACCAACTTGTATTTACTGCTCGTATCGGCCCTTTTAACTCAATTTATGACTATTTCACGAGCGATTTATTGAATAATTCTTTAGTTTGATTACACACATTATAAAGTAGTTATATTTATTAAAAAAAGGCAAATTGAAATCTTAGCAAATTACTAACATACAGGTGTGTTGAAACTAATACAATGACGGAACGCATAATCGTTTCGTACAAAGTAATCTATAAGCTAGGGTGCAAGTGTGAGAGAGAGAAGGAATACGAGTTGTTTAGTGCAGCCAGCCTCTTTAACCCATGTTTACGCAACTTAGATCATCTTAGAAATGTAGTTCCTTATGTCAATTGATAAATTCGGTTTTGTTTTATTTCTTAGGTTCCGATAGAATTAATGATAGGAATAAATTTGAATATGTCATGATTCTAAGACTGACATTCGGAGATAAGCGGGCTTTGTTTTTTTTCCGTGATTTAGGAAGGAAAAAGAAATAATTCGGACGCTATTCACGATTGGAGTCGCGAACTGCTCTCCCGGCGAGGGTGGTCAAACAGGAGTTGACTTCTCGGTCGGACGCTATTCACGATTGGAGTCGCGAACAGCTCTCCCGGCGAGGGTTGTCGAACAAGGAGTTGACTTCTCGGTCGGACGCTATTCACGATTGGAGTCGCGAACAGCTCTCCCGGCGAGGGTGGTCAAACAAGAGTTGATTGCGAAGAAACAAAATAATATGCTTTCGCGATACTTCTGAGCGATTATGCGTCTCTAATAGATTCCGAGTATTAACCTTGAATTGAATTCTCCAAGTGGTGGAACCTCCGATTAAAATTTGTGGGTGGACTTACTACTTACTGCGGACCAGTGATGTTGATTAATAAAAGGTCCTAGGCTGTTGCGGCGCAGTAGTTCACTCTTGGATCTCACATTCTGCACTCACTGTCACTCACTCACTCGCTGTGGTACTTTTAAAATTTGCGGCTCTATCTGCCTCTAATCCCGGACGAGCCCCCAATTTTACGCAGTTCTGTTACGTCCTGGCCCACGGTTACGGTCGGACTATGGTGGAGTAACAGAGAGCTGTCGTTTCTGTGTCTCCGCACAGCAGGTTGGTGATCCCGATGCGGCAGAGTCGAGCGAGTTTGTGTGCTCTTACGGACAAGTCAACGGCGTATGCCGCTCTTATTCTATCCTATGAGGCCCCGCTCGTCGGTCTTTTTTTAAGTCTAGAGATTTAACTCTACGGACTAAGGACGAGACCGTGCGATCAATTGAGGATGTAGATTATGAGAGGTCGTCTTAATTAAAAGGAAAAGATTATAAAATGTACAATATTAATTTATTCATTTAAGGTGGTTACTGTTACAAATTTTTGTGTGTTAGGTGTGTTGTCGTGTGGATAGATGTGATGTCGCAAATTTTACAATAAGTCGGAGACTCATCGCTCGGAGGCTAGAGAGAGGAAATATATATATATATGTATGTATGTATGCGTGTTGCGAGAGTGTGTGTGAGGGGCCTCCGGCGGGATTCTACAATGTAAGTGTGTCGAGTGCATGTGTAAGACGCCGATTCGTGGTATGGTGATAGAAATCATTACTCTAAATCGATTTCTATTATCTCATAAATTTCTGCGGAACTAGGGGGGAATATAGAGTAAAAATGACGGACTGGAACTAAGCGGATGTCATTTAGATACGGGAATTTGACAGGGAGGAGTTTTCTGGATGGAGTGGTAGATATCAAGTGAAAGAGGTCGGAAGGATCTATTTTTAGAGGATCGATTACGAAGGAGATTTTTTTGGATCTGCTCTTTGGTAAACGGAGGCTAGTCTGAGGAAATGTTGGAATTTAGAATCAAGCGGTGGTTGGTCGTGAGGAATCGGAGGATTCATCGTCCGCGGGTTCTTGTCCGGATGTGGAAAGTTGAGGGAAAGGAGAGCGAGGAGGAGGTGGAGGAGTCGGCGCGGATCGCAGATCCGCGGAATTTTTTGTGGAACAAAAGGGCTCGGGGTGCGTTGGAGAGGGGGAGCGAGGAGATGAAGGCGGCGGATTGTTCGCGGGAGAGGCAGGGGAAAATTGAGCGTTTGCGGGAGGATCGGGGGTTACCGGTGAGTAGGAGGGAGCTTTGTACCACGAATCGTCGTGTGTCTGTGTGTGCTTCTACGTGTGCGTGGGAATGTATATTAGTGTGTGTGTGTTGCGGATGAGTCGGTGAATGTGAGTGCGTGTGCGATAGATTCGTGTGCGTATTGCAGGAGTTTTTATTGTTATTGTGGCTGTTGTTGTCGCTGTTATCCGCGTAGGCAACGTTGGAACGTTTCTCAGGGGTGGTAGGCGTCGGGCGGTTGGGCCTGTCCGGCTTAGCTTTGCCCAAGGCAAGCGCGGCGGCTCGGCGCAAGGCTCGGTTCCGCCGATTGCGTCGAGCCTTTATTGTCGCCCGAGAAATGTATTTGTGAGGTTCCACTTAAATCAATTATTTTAATTAATAAGCTGCAAGAGTCTTATTTGGTTGAGTAATCCGCAGTTGAGCCTTCAAGGTGCGAGGAGAGGAAGAAAAAAAATTGTTTACGGCGAATTTCTCGTACTCTGAAAATACAAAATTAAAATGGGGGGTCGGAGCTTATCCTGAGCGATTCAAAACCGCGGATGTCTATCGGGAGTCATCCAGAGCGATTCAGGATTGCGGATATCTTCTCCGATTAAGGAAGGATGTGAGAGGCCGTCCAGAGCGACTTGAAACCGCGGATGCCTATCAAAAGTCGTCCGGAGCAATTCAAAACCGTGGACGTCTGTCAACAGTCATTCGGAGCGATTCAAAAATTGCGGATGTCTGTCAGAAGTCGTCCGGAGCGATTCAAAACCGCGGACGCCTGTCAGCAGTCATCCGGAGCGATTCAAAAACCGCGGATGCCCGTCAGAAGTCGTCCGAAGCGATTCAGGATCGCGGATATCCTCTCTGAATAAGGGAGGAGGTGAAAGGGTGTCTTAGACAGTTCAGTAATCGTTTTTTGTGAATGAGTGATTAATTGTTTTTATTTCACGATTACGTTTCCCTGAGCTCCCTGAAGAGCAGCTGCGGGTTTCTCTCTTTTCTCAATGTATATCTCTAATTTGTGGAACCTCAATGAACAATTGGTTTCTTAAAACACTTACTATTTAGTTGAGTTGCGGCGGTGTCGGGTTGGCTGCAGGTACTCGGGAGCGGAGGGTTGACCACCAGTGCGGCTGCGGTGTCCCGGCTTTGGCACTCACTGCACTGAACTTTACTTTTTGACTCGTTGCACCACGGCACTCCCGATCTTTTAGATTAGCGGCTCTCGACTTACTCATCGCGAATTTGCTGCGGTACTCCCGGGAAATCAGCAGGTTTTCTGACTCCAGCCCCGAGAGTCCCGTCTTATATACCTTTTTGAGTCAGCGAGTGCTCACCAAGTTTCTTCCAATCGGTAACTCGGTTGGGCCTTGCTGGTTTCTATTTGTTAATTAGTCGTCGGGTAAACTTTGTGTGATCGCCAATCGGCGACGATTTCTTGCCTTGGTCGGCTCGTCCGATTTTTCGGAGAAGGGAAAAGGGAGAGTGTTGGTTTTTTTTCCGATCACGCCACATAGACCTTTTGCTCTCTGCTTATAATAAAAATGCTCGTGGCGCCGGAGTTTCTATTTGCGCTGGCCGATCTAATTTTTATAAGTGGTGTTTTTCATGATCCGGAGATATCCGGGTTTGTTTGGAAATCTGCTGGAAGTGTTTAAATAGTAAAGTTTTCTTGCTCGTTATCATAAAATTTCGGGTTATTACTAGGCGTGGTTTATTCTTTCGGGCGCATATATGATTTCCGTTTGCTCTCCTATCGTCTGAAGTCTAAATTTCCAAACGATAGGAGACCCGTTCGAGTTAGTTATTGCTTTTTATTATAAAAAAAAAGTTTGCTATGCGGTGGCGCGTCGCGTCGCAAGAAAAGGGGACGTCTCCAGGACGTAACAATACCATCCTAGTAAAATTTCCCGGATTTCCTCAATACGCGAAGTTCCGGTCTCTTATGTTTATAAATTCTATCTCTCTTCTTCTGCAACCATTAGAGAAATTATAGAAATTTTTTTATATGACTTTGCTACACGCACACGACACACACACGACATACACATACACATTATTTGTAGTTGCATAAGAATATTATTGAAAATCTAAATGTTACTTTGCTGAATAAAAGATGTTTGTAAAAGTAAAAACGGCTTCAATTAATTAAACCTTGGATTTCTCTACAACACTTCCATTCCTATAATCTTATTACGTGATTGCCAGGTCTCGTCCAGGTAAATTAGACTCGCGTTTAAGACCTAAAAAGGGATCGACAAGTGAGAAGACGTTAGCCAAGTAAAATGTCGGCAATCCTCGTTGACTTGTCTACGTCACCGAACAGTCTCACTCGACTTGCATACTTGACTTATCTCATTAGGTCAGTATGTCAGAATAGAACACACATAAGAGTGTCGTGTGTCAGTTTCTCCGCAGGTCCGACCGTAACCAAAGGCCAGGACGTAACATTTGCTTTATCGTATAATTAATAAACTTTTTGTTTGCTTGCCTGCTGTCGTATTCACGCATTACTGCTAGCGTGACGTATTGCGATTATTATTTTGAGGTAAACTTTGTGTGTTAAGCGATAGTCACCGGTCGGTCAGCTTTTTGACCTTGGTTTTGCCCTTTCTATTCGGCTATATAGCGCGGTATCGTACGTGTATGCTTTTCTGTGTTATTTTGTAGTGGTTTTCGCGGCGTTGTTATTTTTTGTTAGCGCGTATTATTTATATATATACAGGGTGTCTCATAATGACCGTATCACCGCTCGTAGGCAGGTAGAAGGGATTCTTCTGAGTCGAAAAGTCCTGAAACATTTTTTTCTATTACATATGATAAAGGAGTAATTATTGAATAAAGTAAGTCAATCAGCGCCGACCTTTAGCCAAACGCACGTCAGTGAACCACGCGCCTAATATGCGTGAGCGCTTCGCGCGGCTCACTGACGTGCGCCCAGCTAAAGGTCGGCGCTGATTGGCTTAATTAATTTAATAATTACTCCTTTATATATATATATATATATATATATATATATATATATATATTATATGTAATAGAAAAAAATGATTCAGGACTTTTCGATTCAGAATAATCCTTTCTACCTGCCTACGAGCGGTGATACGGTCATTATGAGACACCCTGTATATATATTGAAAATTCGTGTCGCTTTTTTCCTAAAAAGTAAACATAAAAATTTTGTAGAAAGAAATTTAATCAGTTTATTATATATTGTCCATTTTGATCGATGATCTTTTGCCATCTTTCCGGTAACTTCATAATTCCGCTGCTGTAGAAGTTTCTTGATTTCTGAGCAAAAAACTCGTCCAACTCATTTTTGACGGCCTCCAAAGAATTGAATTTTTGTTCATCGAGATAGTTTTGCAGAGACCGGAATAGATGGTAATCTGTGGGAGCAATGTCGGGCGAATACGGATGAAACATAATTTCCCAGGCAAACGTGCGCAATTTTGGCCGCGTTGCTAAAGATGTGTGTGGTCTTGCGTTGTCATGGTGAAAGAAAACTCCCTTTCTGTTTGCCAGTTCCGTCCGCTTATCCTTGATTGCCTGTTTCAGTTTGTTAAGTTGTGAGCAATATTTCTTCGAATCAATAGTTTCTCCTTCCGGGAGCAGCTCATAATATACCACGCCTTGCCAATCCCACCAAATACAGAGCATGACTTTCTGTGGGTGTAATTCTCTTTTAGCGACCGTTTGCGATGTTTCACCGGGCTTGCACCAAGACTTTTTTTTTTGCGTTTAATATTGTTGTAAATAACCCATTTCTTATTTCCAGTCACCAAACGTTTAAAAAAAGACTCCGATTTAGTCCATCTCAGAAGCAATTCGCAGATCTCAATTCGATCCATTAAATTTTTCTCACTTAGTTCATGAGGCACCCAAATATCAAACTTTTTTACGTAGTCCATCGCTTTTAGATGGATTCTTATTTGTGTAGCATTGCTATTAATCCTCTCTGCAATCTCCTCTGCCGTCAAATGTCGATCATTTTCAATTAGCGCTTTGATTTCGTTGTTGTCAATCTCGGATGGCCGTCCGGAGCGAGGTGCATCTTTAAGATCGAAATTTCCCAAACGGAAGCGGGCAAACCATTTCCGGCATACTGATTCGCTTAAGGCATTGTCTCCGTACACAGCACATATCTCACGTTCGGCCTCCGCCGCCTTTAATCCTTTCCGGTAAAAAAAAAGCAAAATATGCCGAAAATACAACTTATTTCCTTCCATGTTTAAACACAAATAGCGTCAACAAAATATGTCCAACTTTAATAATTTTTGTTTTCAAATGTCAAGGAAAGTCACACCTTTTCAAAACTATGCTGAAGTTGGCTGCAATTGCCGCGCTTCATACTTTTGTCGCTAGGTGAACGACATTTCTTGGAAAAACGATACGAACTTTCCGCGGCACCCAATATGAAAATTCTTTATTAGTTCGGCCTTAAGGCCTAGAGCCAAGGAACTTGCATTACAGTGTTTCTATTACACTCACACTCTCATTCACACTTATTTTAGTCTCTTTTTTCTTGTTCTCCCTCAGACTTTTTACTTCTTTTATCCATACTATTGCCTTTCTACTACCATTCTCGTCCTAATATCTACCCTGTTAATTCTAACATGTTTCGCTATATGCATAATTGTTCCTTCTTCTTTGTTAAATATCTGACATCCTCCTTCCAAAATCTATTCCCTTCTTTCTCGTTACCACATCTCCACCTCGCTTTCATGCTTTGGCTATCTCTAATGTCCTTCTCTCTCAGATATCTTGGTTTCCAAATACTTGAATGTCTCCGTATCTTGCATTGTATCTTGTCCTAATTTTGCCATCCATCCACTGTCCATGTCTCTCTCTCTCTCTCTCTCTCTCTCTCTCTCTCTCTCTCTCTCTCTCTCTCTCTCTTTTTTTTTTTGATGAGGGGAAATGCATTATGCACCCCCGCCCCTGGGGATTGGGCGGGGAGTGT
>NW_018022139.1:22967-24954 GCF_002006095.1 Pseudomyrmex gracilis
CCCCAATGGCCTCCACAAATCCTTTGGGAGAGTGAGTGGCAGCCTTGCGGCTATTTTTTCACCTCACTCCCCCTGGCTTCAAACCTTTGACGGCTCCCTACCGCGGTACTATCCGCTGCACCGAGAGGGGAGAGCCACAGCTCTCCTCATTGGTGCCCCACCCTGGGGACTTGTGCAATGGCCCCGGGAGTTTCCCAACTTCCGGAACCAAGTCCCCGCCCTCCGTGACCGAAATCAGGGAGGGTTTAAACCAAACCTACGCTCGGTCTTCAACCCCTGACCAAGCGGATCCACCCCCTTAGTGGAGGAAGACCCGGGTCCGGGGACCATGGCCGGCCATGATCCTCCCGCCCCAGTTTCCCAGAGAGAACTAGTCCCCCAAGTCCAACTAAAAGTTGGACTTGGAGGACTTCGGACCCGGCCGTTGATGTGCCGGCAGAAGAGACAGCCTCGGCTTATCTCCCCCCTTCTGTCTCTTCGGGGAGGGCTCTTTCGTAGAGTTCCCCCCCGAGCCTGGCATCTTTAAAGGTGCCCTTCGTGACAGGCGGGGGCCAGGGGTCTTACGACTCCTGGTCCCGCCCCCTTCCTTCGAAAGCGGGGGAGAGGATGCCTCCCCCCTCTTCTCGCACTTGTCCTCCTCCGAAGAGGACTCACAAGTCACGGCTTCCACCTCCATAAGTTGGGGGGCTGCCCCCAACCCAGAGGCGTCAGACGTCTTCGCGCGAGTGGGACGTGAGGGGGGACCGGAATCGCCCCAGCCCTCCCCATCCTCGGGCCACAAAAACCCGAGCCCCTCCGCTGCCTCCTCCGTGGGGAAGACGAGGTTCACTCCTTCCCCGTCCTCGCCTCCCACCGGAGAAAGCTCCTCTCTCTCTTCCTCCTCGGTGGTAGGGACCTTAGTCCCTACCTTCTTCCTCCTTTTTGGAGGATCTGCCTTTTGCCTCGGGCCACCTGTGGGTGGAGCCGAGGAGAGGGAGCGACTTCCAGACCGAGAAGCCCTCTTCTTCTTCTCCGGGTAGGGGAAACAACGCGCTCCCCCCATCCGGTAATTGCTCGGCTGACCCCGGCTCTCACAAATGAGACACTTGGGGTCAGCCCTGCACAATAGGGCCTGATGGCCCATCTGCCCGCATCGGTAGCATGCAGCGCCCCGATCTGCTCCGGTGCAAGTACGGGCGACGTGCCCGTACTCGAAGCAGCGGAAACACTGCATGCGCCGAGACTTGAGCGGCTCGATGGGGAGGGAAAACCACCCCACCGAGACACGCCCCTTAAGTACCGCTCGCTTTGCCGCAGCGAGCAGGAGTCGGACCCAAAGGGTCCCCAAACCCGTGGGTGAGGACCGGATAATTCCGGGCCTCACCTCTTCTATTTGACAACCGCTGGCTGCGGCCAGCGCCTCAGCAACCTCCTGCGGGGAGAGGGGAGGGACTACGTCCCTAACCCTGATCTCCCCGTACTTAATGGGGCGGGTAAATCTTACCCCCGTCTCATCCTTGAAAACAGCGGAGACCCTTTGAACAAGGGCCTCCGCTTTTGCTGCTCCTCCGGGTCCGGGGATCTGTAATAACAAACCCCCGTTAGCGGCCTTCCTTACCCGAAGGTCGGTAATGCCGACCTCCTCGAGCTTCACGGAGGACGATGCTTTGCGCATCGCCTCCGCGTAGCTGCCCCCCGGCTCGACGGTAAGTAATACCGCCTAGCCCGCGGGTGCTCGTCCCAACATTGCCACGTTGGCCTTTTTTTTCCCGGCCTGTGCCGCCGGCGTGGCAGACACAGGCGGGGGAACTCCTGCCGTTGGTGGTAGGGGAGAAAAAGCCTCCCCTACGCCACCTTTGCGACCCCGTCGCCTTCTTACTACAGTGGCCCACGTGGTGGTAGTGGGCCGCGTCCCAGAGTCCCCCCTCGGAGGGACAAACTCTTGGAGGAGAGAGCGAACCTCTCCCCTGACGGAGGAGAGGAGCTTCTCCTCCAAGTTCTTTTCTAT
>NW_018022139.1:25604-26737 GCF_002006095.1 Pseudomyrmex gracilis
GTCCGAGGCACGCTTCTTGGCCGCAACTATGCCGAGAAACTCGGCAGCGGTCGGCGGTCTTCCTACGCCCCCACTTGTACCGGGGGCCGGTGTGGAGGCGTCCCCCTGCACCTCTATTAATATGTCCGAGCCTCCAGATGAAGGTGGGGACCCGGACAAGCCGGCGTATGGTGGGGAGCGAGAACGCTCCCTCGCCGGCTTCTTCGTTCTCTCTCCCCCAGGAGGGGCGCCAACGGCGCTACCCTTNGTGAGGGAGACCGACGCCCCGAACATACGTCGCGCACCAAGCGCGAGTACGTCGNGACGCTTCTTCGCAGTCGCAGATTCTCCCCCCACCCCTGCGGTGCAGGCGGAGGGTAGCCCATCTCGAGATAACGACATGGGGGTGCCTGGGACGGCATCACCCCCACGCCGGGCCCTGAGTGTCCGATCACTCTGGGCCGGTACGTTTCTATCATCCTCAGAACTACTCATTATTATTGTTTTGAGGAGTGGTTTAATTTCGGAGTTTTCCTTCTCCTAGGCCGGCTGCTCACACAGGGCTAACGAGCCCGGCCTGCCCGGGTGCGCTCTTGGTCTGGCCGCTCCCCGTGGACCTGTCCGGCAAGGGAGACCCTGCCAGGAACCGAAGTTCCCGCCGGCATAGCTCCACGGATCAACACGGCACTCAAGCCCCTCCACCACGACAAGGTGGCACACCCTCGGAGGGGTCTGTCTCTGTCTCTGTCTCTGTGTCTGTCTCTGTCTCTGTCTCTGTCTCTGTCTCTGTCTCTGTCTCTGTCTCTGTCTCTCTCTCTCTCTTTCTCTCTCGCTCTCTCTCTTAACGTGAGTATACTGATAGACGTGTCTTTTTGTGCTCCGTGTTTAGAGCTTTTTTTCTGCCGCTTTATGCCCTTCGGGGCCTTCATTTTACAGATAAGCAATTACTCAAAACCATTTGCTTGCTTTCTGCGTGTCTTTTTGCTGATTTTTGCCGGACGACTGGTGGAGTTCTGGAGTTTTTCTTTNCTTCCGAAATCGTGTGGTTTTCTCGGGATCTGTCTGTAACGGTTCACCTGTTTACTCGACGCATGAATTATGAGGAAGGGGAATATCGCGGCGAATAGCAGAGCGAGCGACAGCCCTGGAGGTGG
>NW_018022140.1:0-6108 GCF_002006095.1 Pseudomyrmex gracilis
TGTGATAATTCTAATGAAAACATGGAAGGACAAAAAAGGGTGGCCAGGAATCGAAAGAAAGCTGCCGAAAAATTTTAGATGGGAGGTGCAGTGGGCGGGGAGAAAGAATAGGAAGGACAGGGCAATAGGGGGTATAATAGTGGGAATAAAGATAGGATTGGAGGCAGAGGAGGAGAAAGGGTGGGAAGGGAAGGAAGGGATAGTAGTGAAGAGAATGAGAATTGGTGGAGATTGGTAGAGGATAGTGGAAGTATACATAAATAGTGGGATAAAAGAAAAACTAGAGGAAATAAGGGATTGGATGAAAGGGACAAAAGGAAAAATAAAGACAATAGTGGGAGGGGATTTTAACGCAAGAACAAGAGAAAGGGGTGGAGAAATGAGAGGAAAAAAGGAAGGGGAGGAAGGAAAGAGAAAATCAAAGGACAAAAGAGTGAATGCGGAGGGAAGAGTTAGAAAAATTAGAGGAGCTAGGGTGGGTAATTTGGAATGGAGATGTGGAGGGAGACGAGGAAGGGGAATGGACTTATCTGGGAGGGAGGGGAGAATCCGTGATAGATTATATATTAGGGGAAGCAGGAACGAAGGAATATATAGAGAAGATGAAGATTGAGGATCGAGTAGATTCAGATCACCTGCCAGTAGTGGTGTAGTTTAAAGGAGGAGAAAAAACAAAGGAAAAGAGAGGAAGGGAAAAGCAAGAAAGAGAGAAAGTAAAGCGGATTGTATGGTCGGAAAAAGAGAAGGAGAAATGGTCTAAAGAAATGCAGAAAGAAATGGGATTTGAAGAGGAGGGGATAGAGAAAATGTGGGATGATATGAAAAAGAGAATAAGGAAGGTTTTGGGGGAGGGAGAGGTCAGGAAAGCAGGGAATAGAAGGAGAGGATGGTGGGATGAGAAGTGCAAGGAGGGGAAAGAGATGGTAAGAAGGAAAATAAGAAAATGGAGAAAGGGGATGGGACGGAAGGAAGAATATAAGGCAAAGAAAAAAAGTATAAATCGCTGTGTGAAAGGAAGAGGGAGGAGAAAAATTGAGAATGGGAAGAATCGGTAAAGAAAGTAAAGACGATGGGGCAAGTTTGGGACGTGGTTAATAGAGAAAGAAGAAAAAAGAAAAAAGGGGGTTGGGGGATAGAGATAGAAGAATGGGAAAAATATTTTAAGGAACAGTTGGGGGGAGTGGATTGGAAAGTGGTGAGAGGAGAAAGGAAAGGGGGGATAGATGAAGAACGGGATATAGAAAAAGAAAAAATTGTAGAAACAATTAGAAAGATAAAGAAGAGAAAGGCGGCGGGGGGAAATGGGATTCCGGCGGAGGTATGAAAGTACGTGGGAGAAAAAATGAAGGATTAGGTATAGAATATATGTAAGAAGATTTGGAGAGAGGTAGGATGGATCGAGAAGTGGAATGAAGGGATTGTGGTACCGGTGTGGAAAAAAGAGGAAGGGAGTAAGGTGGAGGATTACAGGGGAGTGACGCTGGCCGGGTCACTGTATAAGGTGTACGCAGAGGTCTTGGCGGAAAGGTTGAGAGAAGAGGTAGAGGGGAAGGGATTGCTACCGGACAATCAAGCGGGATTCAGGAAAGGGAGAGGGACTATCNATAATATATATGTCGTTAATTACCTAGTAGGAAGGAATATAAGCAAGAAGGGAGGAAAACTGGTAGCATTTTTTGTGGATTTAAGGGCAGCCTTCGATACGGTTGACAGAGGAACGCTGTTAAGAGAGATGAGGGCAAGAGGGGTAAAAGAAGGGTTAGTGAAAAGGTGCGGGGAATTTTACAGGAAAACTAGGAATAGGGTGAGGATTGGAGGGGACATAGGAAAGGAATTTTGGACAGGAAGGGGGGTAAGGCAAGGGAGTCCACTGAGCCCGTACCTATTCAATATGATGACGGCGGATATNGAGGAGTATCTGGGGAAGAATGGGAAGGGGGAGTGAAGGTAAGAGATAAGAAAGTGTACTTTCTGGCATACGCGGATGATGTAGTACTGCTGGCCGAGAAGGAGGACGGAATAAAGGAAATAATGAGGGGATTAGAAAAATATCTGACGAAGAAAGGCTTAAACGTAGAATTAAACGTAGGAAAGTCCAAAATAATGAGGTTTAGGAGAGGGGAAGGGAGGGAGAAAAAGATGGAATGGTGGTGGAAAGGAGAGAAACTGGAAGAGGTAAGGACGTTTAAATATCTAGGATATGTTTTTCAGAAGAATGGGGGGAGGGAGGCGCAGGTGAAGGAAAGGAGAAAAAAAGGAACGGCAATAATGGGTCAAATATGGGGGATAAGGGATAGGAAAGAGAAGGTTTGGAAGGGATTGGGATAGAAGGTTGTGGCTCTTTGATGCGTTGGTGTGGTCGGTAATAGGCTACGGGGTGGAGATCTGAGATTGGAGAGAGTGGGTTGTGGTTGAGAGGTTACAAGACAGATACTTAAGGTGGTTATTGGGGGTAGAAAGAAGAACGCCGGGATATATGGTGAGGGAGGAAATGCTGANGGACCTATTAAGAGGTAGGGCGGGGCTCAGAGCGTGGGGATTTGAAGAACAACTGGAAAGGGGGAAAGGCAGCGCTTTAGCGAGATTATGTTGGGAGGAGATAAGGGAAAGAGAGGGGAAGGAAGAAGAGTTGTCGGAATGGGAAAGAGACAGAATAAAGTATTTTGAGGAAAGAGGATTAGACATAACGGAGATGGAGGAGAGGGAAGAAACGAGTGAGAGTAGGGCGAGTCTATTGATAAAGAGAGAGAAGAAGATGCAAAGAAAAGAAAGGTGGAATAGGATAAGGGAGTCGAGATATAATAAATGGTATGGGAAAACAAAGAAGAAGGGGGTACTAATATATCTAAGGAAAGGGTGGGGGGAAAGTAGATGCTAGAAAATTTCCAGGTTCAGGTTGGGAAATGAGATGGGAGAGGGTAGGTATTGGGAAAGAGAAGAGGAAAGGCTATGTAGAGTATGCGGTTTGGCAGAGGAANGCTGGAAACACGTATGGGAGGACTGTGGGATATGGGGAGCAGAGGGAAATTGGGATGATATGGTGGATTTGGTATTGGGTGAGGAAAGGGAGGGGGAAAAATGGTTGAAGAGGTTCGAAGAATTTAGGAACGAGGGAACAGGAGTAAAAGAGTGGAAAGAAGAGNAAGACGTAATGCGAGTGGAGAGGGGGGGATAATGGGATAACGGAAGGGTGGGATGAATGGATTAAGTAGGGNGAGAATGAAAGGTGAGAATATGAGTGGAGTGAGCGGAAGAAGATGAGAGTAGAAGTGTGATTAGAGAGAGAGAGAGAGTGTGTGTGTATGAGTGGAGCCTAGCTGAAAAGGGTGAAAAAAGGGCATAGAGTGGACTGCCGGAAAAGGAGGTCCAAAATTTAGAATAGGAGTAGGGGTAGACGTGTGTGTGTATGTAAGAGTCAATTAGGTTTAAGTTAGTGTTAAGTTGCGAGAATAGCTGTAAGTTAGTTATAAGGCTTTTGTGTATTGTGTATGAAAATTGTAACCTTAAGGGGAGCCAATAAAACATTATCTATATATCTATCTATCTATCTCTGATGATATTGGAATGTTAACTGACAAAACATCTTCGTTAGGAAAGATATTTGCAAGCGTTATCAGAGCTTAATCCGCGCGTAAATGTAAAAAACTAGAAAGAAACTGAATTTCGGTAAGAGCAACTTTCCAATTTTCCTGCAAATTTATACGGTAAAATAATTCCGTAGTAAAATACAATGTAGTGTTGTGCGGAAAGTAAAGCATACTGCTATTGCCCGGAAAAACTACGAAAAAGTGTTCCTCCATTGTCATCATCATTGTCGCCATCATTGTCATTGCCTTGTTGTGAAAGCGTTGTTAAACTCAAAGCCGGGATTCACGAGTCGAATTTAGATGGATAACCCTGCCAACTGACTAGCAGGTGCTTATTACGTCTCCGTCCTTTGCTCTTTATCACCCGATCAGCGATGAAAGTTTCTTCTTGTAGGTTTTTAACAACAGAAGACAGTTCTTGCTCGTAGAAAATTCCGTCTATAACTTCATCCGCTAGATCACTCATTTTGGAAACGCGCGGATTTCGCCACTCAAGAACACGATGAATTCGAAATATCTCTTCTCTTTTTGGCTTTGTATCCTTTCTAAAAAGCGGTTTTCGCTCTACTGACACGTACAAAATCGCCGACGGAGTATTTAGCTGCATTCGCTTTAACTCGCTGTTTTTTCCAGCGATGCCACGTGTTTTTGCGCGCAATATTCGCGTTTTTCCGTCGTAACGTCCACTGGTTTTATGCGTATAGAAGAGTGAGGCGTATAGTTGTACGCGTGCACGATATCTTGCACGACATCAAAGTAACGTTTCGTGGTTTTGTGCGTGAAGTAACGCCACATGCGCTCTTTTAACGTTTTATTGAAACGCTTGATCACGTCTGCTTTAACGTCGGGATTACGCGCCACACGGAACCGAATTACTTTTTCCTTGAGAAACAATTGCAACGGATGCGCGATAAATTCTTTATCTTTGTTGGTTTGCAGATATACGGACCGTCGTCCGGCACTTGTCGAGAGCACACGTTAAAACGGGCGAAAGATTTGAGCACCTGTTTTGTCTCGCAACGGTTCCACCTACGCAAATTTGCTGAGCACGTCACTACCTGCCAGTAGATAGTGTTACGTCCTGGGCCGGTAATTGTCGGGTCCTTGAAGAGTGACGTAACTGACACATGACACTTTGCGTGTCTACTCTAGGCACAATGACCCAGAGAGATATAAGCGTCAAGTGCGCGGGACGAGCAAGATTTTGGTGTCGTAAACAAGCCAACGAGAGGTTCTCGCTATTGCTTGTTCAATGGCTTCTCGCTCGTCGGTTCCCTTTTGAATCTTAGATGCGAATCTAAATTACTCGGAACGGAACTTGGCGATTAATCGGAGGATGACAGGAAGAAAAACGGTTACGTGAGGTCCAAAGGTTAATTAACTTTAGCCAATTGTATTTAGATGCCGCTCTATTAACATTTTTTATTCAATTCATCCGTGTATTATANTTTACATATGGTCACAATCCTATGGTTTCTACTGGTGTCAAATGTCTGTGTACGCATGAGTAAGTGTGTGATTGTGTGTATCTATGTATACGTATGTGTGACTCAGTTATCCGAAGTTACTTATATTAGGTTTTTTATTACTGCTAAAGAACGAGGATAAAATCGATAGAAATATTTTATAGAAACTTCGCGGACTTCGGGGAAATTTAATCAGAATATTGTAATCAGAAGAGAGAGTACTAACGGCATGACAAAGAGAGTTAAAAAAGTTCCTTCGGAAGTCAAGAATTAATTCATTCTTGGAAGGAGGAAGATTGACAAAAACGAAGTTAGCAAGCAATATAAAACGTGACATTTGGCGAGGTAAAGGATAAATAATGAAGTTTGATATGATCAGCTCCAAAAATTCTTATTAAAACAGATATATGTATGGCTGTATGGAGCAAACACGGATGTCGATGTGTGTGTTCAAAATTTAGTTTATTGCGATAAACTGTACAGTACAAAGCTTTCGACCTTTGGTTTAGGTCTTTCTCAGTGTAATACTACAATAATGTTAACAATAATAAATAGTACGCAATAAAAGGAAAATTGTAATAGTAAAACTTAACAAAAAACTTACATTAGACTCGCAAAAAAGAAGAAATAGTGACGGTCGTCGTTAAGTGGTGATTAATATTCAGATAGTAAGACTAGAGGTTCGACCATCACTTTACAATATAAAGAAGTGACTGAAAAAGGCTGAGGTTCAAAACAAAAATCAACGCTACGATTTTCGATCATGTAACGTCATTCAACAAACACATATATTATCAAATGGTAAGTAAGATCTGCCAAGACTTTCGGTGTTGCTTTGTAAATTCAATCCATGTTTTTGCTTCCTTATATACAGAGTCTCCGAAATCAAACGCTTGTTGTAAGATCTCTCATTATCCAACATTTTTACATGATCCCAATCAAAATTGTGAAAAAAATGGAGGTAATTATGCAGTTATACGGACTATTTTCCGATCTCAACCATTTTGACATATGTTATCAAGGTCACCTCCCTGAATAATAATATGAAGGTTTTA
>NW_018022140.1:7097-12350 GCF_002006095.1 Pseudomyrmex gracilis
ACGTGTGTTAGAGTCTTTAGAAAATGCTGTTAAAAATTTATCTGAGAAATTATTGATATAAGGTATCACAAACCAGCAAGGCTGTGCACTGTTCTCCGAATCGTCCAGAAGGAACTTCTGAGAGTTGTTATTTATAAAAAAAATTGCGTTTTAGTCGTTGTTTAAAAGTGTTGTAAATAAAGTCAAATGGATAGTTATCGTCAATTAAAATGTTAAAAACAATGTCAAAATTTTTTGAGTGAAAAGTCGGGTGTGATAAAAAGAAAACTCTGTCAACGAGACTTATGACCGTGCCTCTTTTTTGGCTGATAGGGTGATTCGAAGAATAATTTAGATATCTACCTGAAAATGTAGGTTTGTGATACCAATCATGAATTACTTTGTTATCTTTCTTTAGGATAGTGATGTCTAAAAAGTTGAGCCTGTCAAGACCAACTTCTATGGTAAATTGAAGTCGAGAGTGGTATGTATTGTAATATTTAAGAACTACGTCAAATTGATCCTTGGGAACTATGAGAGCTATATCATCGATGTATCTGATATGTAAAAGTAGAGTAAAAGGTAGCATGTTGATAATGGACGATTCCAAGTTCTGCATAACAATATCTGCTAGGATTAGAGAGAGAGGAGAGCCCATAGGTGCACCAAAGGTCTGTTTATAAAATTTACTATTAAATTGGAAAAATGAAGAATTAAAAACAAAATTGAGAGCTATAAAAAAAATTCTTCCTTAAGTAAGGTAGTGTTATTGTTTATCAAATGCCATCGTTTCTTTAAACCTTTGATTGCAAGATCTAGTGGAATTTTGGTAAACAGTGATATAACATCAAGCGAGATTAACTTAAAAGATTCCTCAAAGGTCACTTAGGAAATTTGACTGGCAAGGTGAAAACTGTTGTAAACAAAACTCAAAAAAGGTACAATGCTTTTAGAAATAATTTTATGTAAAAATATTGCTGAGTTATGTAGCGGGCTATTAACAGAAGAGATAATAATTCTGAGAGGATTACCTGGGGGGATTGTGGATCTTAGGGATACCATAGGCTCTAGAAAGAATGGTGATGGAAGTGTTCAGATTTTTCTAAGTGAGTTCCGAGATATGATTGCGAGACTTCCATCTATTTAAAATGTTCTTGAGAGATCTTACTACAAAAGTAATAGGATTGTTTTTGAGTGGGGCGTATTGATATCCGATAATGTATTGATATCCGATAATTTTTTATTTGCTGCGTGTATAAATCTTTATCTCTGGACCACAGAATACATTTCTCTCACGATTTTGATTGGGATCATGTAAAAATGTTGGATAATGAGAGATCTTACAACAAGCGTTTGATTTCGGAGACTCTGTATATAAGGAAGCAAAAACATGAATTGAATTTACAAAGCAACACCGAAAGTCTTGGCAGATCTTACTTACCATTTGTCGATAATATATGTGTTTGTTGAATGACGTTACATGATCGAAAATCGTAGCGTTGATTTTTGTTTTGAACCTCAGCCTTTTTCAGTCACTTCTTTATATTGTAAAGTGATGGTCGAACCTCTAGTCTTACTATCTGACTATTAATCACCACTCAACGACGACCGTCACTATTTCTTCTTCTTTTTTCGAGTCTAATATAAGTTTTTTGTTAAGTCTTACAATTACAATTTTCCTTTTATTGCGTACTATTTATTATTGTTAACATTATTGTAGTATTACACTGAGAAAGATCTAAACCAAAGGTCGAAAGCTTTGTACTGTTTATTGCAATAAAGTAATTTTTGAACACACACATCGACATCCGTGTCTGCTCCATACAGCCATACATATATCTGTTTTAATGAGGTAAAGGATCTTCTTCATCTTCAGATTGAATGTCGGATTCAAATGATTCAAGAGAAGGAGAGAGAGAATGATGAGGAGGAGGGGTAGAGGAAGGATCAGGAATTTCTCCAGGAGCTACTGGAGAATACGCTGAGGATTCTAAAAGAGGTGATAGAGACGGAAGGCGCAGGAGGGCGGAGGTAAAAGAGGATGCGACTGAGTCCGGTGTAGGGTCGAATGTGTCTGTTGTAATTTTTGCGATAATCGCTGTTTTTTTTGTTTTTCCGGGTTATTATTATTCTCGTAGATTTGTTGGTTGTCTCGGCTGGCAGCGTTTCTGCGCCAAAGAGCCCGGTTGCGGCGGTTGCGCCTTGTTATGATTGCGTTTCGGGATTTTACATACTTCCGTGGTTCCACTTAAAACGTAATTTAATTTCATTAGCTAACGCTGAACAATTTTACGACTAACCTTTGGCATGTGGTTCAGCTCACGTTGTTTAGCACCACAGAGGACGGGCCGGAAAAGAATGTCGGCAGCGGCTCGAAACGATTCACAAGGCCGTGAGTCGCTAATCCGACAAGAACGGAAGTCAGCAGCGGCTCGGAACGACACACAAGGTCGTGAGTCGCTAGTTCGACAGGAACGGAAATCAGCAGCGGCTCGGAACGACACGCAAGGTCGTGAGTCGCTAGTTCGACAGAAGCAAAAATGAGAAATGCCAGTTCAACGCAATTAAATATTGCGGATGATAGTCGCCTCAATTGAAACAAAGGATTAAAGTTTAAAGTTTACTATGGAATCACCGGTTTTCTTATCGCACTAATTATTGTTACTATTATTACTACTTGCTGATATTCTTCGGTGAACAGTCAAATTTTCGCCTTGACTAAGACTGCGGAGTAGGCAAGCTGGTTCGGCTCTTGACTCAATTGCCTTTTGCCACGACACTGCCACAACCTGTCACTATCGTACCAACTAGCGCCCGATTAATCTTTCTTAAAAGAATTCGCGACGTACTGTACAGCAGACTATTAAACTGAATGAAAGGAAGATTTCTCTCTTTTCGGTTCTGAGTTCCAGCTTTTATATTCGGTTTTTTGGCTTCCAGACACTTGGATTTTACCAATCAAACTTAGATTCTAAATCCCTTCTTATTATTTAGATTAAAAATTGGATCGTGATTCGTAGATCTGCATAAACGAAAGCGCCAATCACCGGCCAAATCGGCCTAACTATCTCTTGTTTGAAACTCGCTATCGGCTTTGCGCTATTGTGTTTAAATTTGCACGACTGACCAGTAACTTGGCAATACCCCGCGTCTAAACTGATTATAATTTGTTTATCGCCACTGGCCGACTCCTCGTTCTCCAAGAAGTTTACATCTAAGATTACAGTTAGTTACGGTCTTTAGGACCGGAATACCGTTCCCACGTTNTAAAAAAAGGGGACCGTGAAGTCCATGACATAACAATAGCAATATCCGTCGTTATANCTTTGCAGATATCGCAAATTTATCAAATCAACCTCCTAGAAATTGGTGCTATTTGTCACGTTGTAATGCAGTCGAAGAAATTTTCGCNGCATGGGACGATGTAGCGTATAANCATTTTNCGNACAAAGCCAGAACAACGTCCTCGCGCGAATAATTCGGTTTAGCAGCTCGCGACAACTTTCCAGTCGACGAATAACCGGCGTACTGCGTGGTTTTATAATACAATTTATCAAGCGGTTCGTGTACAGTTCGTCTCACGTGAGCAGTCGTCTCGGAATCCCGATTCGTATCTTTTTCTTGTTGTTGTCATTGGCGCGGTAATCCCATCCTTCTTCTTCGGCTTCTTCTTGTTCAATGGTATGCGGAGATTTGGGCTTTTTNCTCCTTTTCGCAAAAAGCGTATATATTTAGGATTTCTCATGTATTGAGGGGACGTGTTTATGTCACAAAGTAAATAAATGAAATGATTAGACCCTTTATTTTAGCGGTTTTTCTTTCTCGCATCGCATCGTTTACGAGTTCCACAATATTTGTTTCCACCAATTCTGGACGACACCGGGTTTTTTCTATGTGATCTTGACGGGAACAGCTGCTTCGATCAGATGATTCAAAAGCACTCGCGCTTTAGGTCGGTAAGTTTTTGGAATTGTTTCTATTATCTTTGTTATAGTTTTTCGTTCACAAGAGCGTGACGGTATTACGCTGCTGCTTCTGTTACTGNTGTTGTTGTTGTTAAATGAAGTATCTGCTAACGATACATTTTTTTTGTTCTTCGGAGGCAACTGATTAATTAGATGATATTGATTATTATTATCATTATTATGTCGCAGGAGTGTTGAATAATATTTGAGAAAACGTGTGCGGAGGATATTGNTTGAGGCAACGGTAAAGCGACCATTAATTCTTCCGCATCGTAAAATAGTTTTCTCATTTCTTCGTCCTCATCTTTTCCATCTCCACCGTCTTCCCTGGTCTCTAACAAAGCAGTTGGTTCCACCGATGGATNTTCCTCTTTGCGCGAACGCTTTCTTGCTTTTCGGATAAAATATAGATATCGACAAAGTACTTTGCTCTATAATTTCCATCTTTTACCCTCGTCGACAGAGGATGACGAATCGAGAATACGTCTTATCTTCGCGTCGAGACGCGAGAGTACGGCTCCGTCAGTGCGGGTGATATTAGGAGCAGCGGTAGTCCCCGTATTTTTCTCCGCCGTCACCATCCGTTGTTGCTATTTCTTGAAATTATCCGTGAAAATTAACACCGGTTTTTTAAACCTTTTCATGATTATGTTTTAATAAGATGGGATAATAAAGTTCCGAGTACAGGTCCCCCTGATGATGTAGGGAAACAATCCTTCTTGCGGCGCCAGCAGCTGTCTTTTGCACTTCCGTGTATCTCTTCGTTCCGCGATACAACGCAGTGCCATTTTGTATTGGATTAGGCAAATTTTCTCTCTTTTTTCGAGCGGTACGTTATCTCTGAGCGTATTGTAAACACTCACAAATATACGCGATGAATTTGTTATCAGTATTTCGCAGAAAAGGCAGCGCGTTGAATTTTATTTATTATTATTAGAAAACACAAAACCTTCAATAGACATATGTTTTTCTCACCGAGAGAACTCTTAGCTCTAATATAGGCCGTCTCGCTCTCCCTTTGTTGCTTTTTCCGCTACTGCTGTTCCTTCGTCGCCGACGGTATCGTAACTTCGAATGGTGCTTTTCACTCGCGTGCTTCGGGTTTTTATACAATTGTTTTCATAAAGGATCTGCGGGATTCTACGTACACGTAATGACGCGAATCGTTGGGAAAGATACACGTTCGTAAACGACATTTGTGCGGTGTCAATTGTTTCAAATCAAGCAGTAAGTAGCCGTGGGGATGCAAAGTGGCGTCGTAGTACGCTTCTTTCAAGAACTTTGTGTCGTTGGGATAGACTTGACGCGC
>NW_018022140.1:19144-20672 GCF_002006095.1 Pseudomyrmex gracilis
AATTTGCGCCTCACCGCCTACGTATCAACGAGAGAATATCTGCGATAAGGAGCCCCGGAGGGCGAGCTGCTGTAAACAGAGATGCCAGATTCTGAACACTTGGTAGCATGCGGTAGCATGGAGGGAATGCGCACACAACCTCAGATCGTGTACGTGTGCGCTCGTGACTTCGGGCGCGATCGGGCAGGAGAAAGAGACAGAGAAATGACTTTCTGTCTCGCTCTCGCTAGGGCGAGTTGGCGATACGACGTTCAACTCTCAATAACGTCGTAAGCGGCATAAGAAATGTCCGAATTCTCCGGCTCGTTCTGACTTTTCTTTATTAATTAAAAATTGTATTTATATGTATGTATACATAAAATTTATATGTACAAAAAACTGCGTACAAATAAAATACTAAATTTACCACTCCTGACTAATATGTAAGTTTATTTTTTAAATAAATGTTTTCATAGACATATGTAAAAAATACTGAAATACATGTGTGGTGCGTATCACACCACGAGCATACTGCGCGGCAGTGAGGCAGCCTTAAACTCGGCGCCAGCAGCCGCCGCAGATCGATTAGTTCGGCGCGCCGCCGTGGCGTAGCGCACGACGACGGCAGTTCACCCGCAAGCGACATTTCCCCCGACGGTTACATAAGACGGCCGTCGGCGAACAAAAAAATCATCAGCTCGCGATAAAACGCTTGAGCGCAGATCTCTTAGAGATTTCTTTTCTCCAATATTGGAAAACAATTTAAGGCATTCCGCCGCAAGATCCTAAATACACAGAAGCAGAGCCACCCCGAACATCCGGGTAAGCAAAGCCGCTCAGAAGTCTCCAAGTTCAGGAGTTCCTACCGTGGAGGCTCATCCCGATAGACTTCTCGCCACNAAAGGATCTACCACTGACGCCGTCCGCCTCATCAAAGGATCGACCACTAACACCGTCAGNCTCACCGAGGGATCGATCACTGACTCCTCCAACAGTCCCAATCAAGGAGTATCGGCACGCCTCTACACAGACCAATCGCCGGAGAACTCGAGGACNAAGACAGCAGACCTCCACGGCCGAACAATTGTGCCAGGTCGACACCATCCGGCCNATTCCAAAGGCGGCTACGACGTCCACCCAGACAGACCCGGGCGACACAGCACCGCCGTCCTTACCTCCNTGGGTCAACGANGAGTGGCGGCTCACAACCACCGAGTCNAAAATTTTCTGGAGGGANAAATCTAAATAAATGGTTCTCATCGGGATNACTACACAATCGNCCATTTTCAAAGCCCCCCTTTTTATAAAACCCAAAAGTTAATTTCTGCCTGTACATAGTGTAAATATATAANTTCACTTCTNTAAAAGAACTTTTATCTTTTACACGCCTACAGTCTTGCTTCTCTCTTCTCGCTGCTCTCACTACNGCTGCAGAAAACCTTTGGTCGCATAACCAAAACATGTAAAGCTTTAAACTAGTCAATGAATATAATTGGTCGTGTAGAGGCGTTTGCTGGATGTAGTGCGGAAAATATGTTTGTATATATAT
>NW_018022140.1:21892-23825 GCF_002006095.1 Pseudomyrmex gracilis
AAAATTTGACAGCAATATTCGGTAGACTACTCGGCTTAGATGCCCATTCAAATAATTCCTGAGCTGTTGTTATTTGCTTATCTATTGGCCGTTGAAGACTCACTCTCGCCGCAATTCTTTTTACCGTTCCTCCAATACCATCACATGGTCCTTTACCGTGAGCTGTAGCAAAATAGTGCCATTCAACATTTAGGGTAAAATCCTCTTTGTGATAATAGATGTTTACGAAGTTTTTCTGAAATTGTTAAATTGTTGCGGAGCACCATCGGAAAAGTAATAAATTTTAGCTGCATTGGGAAACAGTTCTTTTATGAAATCAGTACTAATTTTAAGATACACATTGACAGCGATTGCGTCATGATTATTGCCGTCAGAAATGATGACTAAACTTCGATGAGTAAGTTCANTGTTTTGCTTGTAATAGATTACTATTGGAAAAATTGTTGCTTGATTATTGTTCCAATAGAATCCCGGCGCTGCGTTCTGTATTACAAATGCGTAATTTTCGGCAAAATTACAAATCGCTAGAAACTCATTATCTTGCAACGATTCTTTTGTGAGGTTTATAAAAGCAGATTGTTCTTTAGGGATAAAATCATGCGGTAACAAATTCACAATATGATCACAAAATGTGTCAACGAATTCCGCAGAGCTTTTAGTAAGTGTTTCAAGGCTACAACGAAGATTAGATATCCAATATTTATACGCGATATCATTTATTGCACTTTCATCCAATAAGGTTTCTAATAAATTTCGAAGAACATCGATTCCTGGGCACTCTTCACACTTCAATAAGTAACAGTGAGGTGACGGATTGGGACATAGTATTAGCTTAAAGCAATCACAATATTGCATCAAAAGAACTGTCAAATGATGAGTTAGTGCTGCTAAATTAGAACCTGCCAGAAAATAAAATTATTAACTCTTATAGTGGAAAAATAAAGCTTTTATGATACTTACCTAACATCATGAGTTTTATATTCTGATGGATAGCACACACACAAATAGTATGAGTACCACTGGATCCTGCAAGCACACAATGCACAGGTCTCAATGAGGAAAAGCTAGAAAATCCTATCCGGTCGTCTGGATATTGTTTTTTATATATTTCATACAATTCTTTCAAATTGCACAAAATAAGTTTTTTTGGATATGTTCTCTTTGACCATCATTTTTTCGCATGGATAAAAAATCTTTCATACCAGGCAAATTTACACTCACATCATCATTTTTATAAAATTCTATGACTTTGAATTTAATTTCGTTAGATAAAGGTTGTCTTAAAAGGAATACGATTTAATAAATGATAGAAATANTAAAAAAAATAATAACTGTAATTTACGAATAAAAAAATATTAATTTTACCTTTTTCCCCTCCGACGCTGATAACATTCCTTTCTTTTCTTCTAAAGATTTTGATAATAATGCTATGTGTTTAGTTGCACCTATAACATCGCAAATCTTATTAATGCTTCAGTCACTAGGCAATAGTGTCAAAATTTGTACTTTTTGAGCTCGAGTAGTGCTTTCCGAATCAAATTTAGTTTTAAGATTCTCTAGTATATCTTGGTAATTAACTGAATTTTTGTAATGNTTAGATTTATTATCTAACCCTAATAATGTTGCAAATGTAGAGCAAATTTCATTATATTTTCCACTTAAATGATGGATTATCTATCGCATATTTATCTATCGGTGCTATATTTCATAATGGCAAAGTTTCATTAATAACAGGTAATTGAGTACCAAGACTTAATTGCGATAAAGTACGAGTTACTTCTTCACCTAATAATAATTTTGATCCTTAAATAAAAAAATTAGTAAGAATTATTTTTAAATAAAAATGAATTTTGGCTATTGAAGCAGTAACACTGTTGTTGGAGTGTATATATTAAAATCCGTTTATTAACAATTAATAGTATAATAGCATGAA
>NW_018022140.1:28200-29897 GCF_002006095.1 Pseudomyrmex gracilis
CCGCGAAAAGAAAAGAGAACACCGCGTATAACACACTTAAGTTTTATTAGAGAACGCGTTACAAAAGACCACGGAAAACGTAAAGAAATCTCGAGAGCCGATGATCCAGCCTGTCGACGATTCCGAATCCGGCGGCTCATTCTTCTTTGAACCTCGCCGTAAACAACCCCGTTGCTACCCGAACAAAAGCCTCCAGAGCGATCGATCGTTCTACGAACATCTTCTTATACCGTGTGGACGACACGTGCCGCATCTCGCAACAGTACTACAGACTCAATTCTTCTTGTTCCTTTATATGCTAATGTACGACCGGCATGCAATTCTAACTGGAATCCGCTTTGATCACTGTTGTAAATATTTTCTGCTCCATATTGAGTTATTTGATATTTAACGTTTTCAATAAATAAATTACACTTTTCTTCAAGCTCGACGTTTGCTAGTATAGATTTTTGTGTTACAAATTTTGTTCTTTTACGAGATACGATATTATGTATTACTTTGAATTTTTGTATCCAACGCATCGACGCTTTGAATCCCGATACATTTAAATCTTCCTGTGCTCGAACAGCCCATCAAGCTAAATCAATGTCGTGAATACTTATTTCTTTTTCAAGAGCTATATTAAAATTATTTAATATATATTCTGAAATTTGTTTTAAGTTGTGGTATCTACTGCCGCCTTCACCTTTACTTGAATTTTCCATTGTTGCAATTGACGTAATGAAAATACTTTCCGAAATCTTTGTTTAACTCCTTCCAATGTTCTTGGTCCAATTTTTCCACTTTTCCAATATTCTACTGCTTGTTTTCTGTATTTATGCGGAATACGTTCATCTGTGGTACATACAAATTTAGAAATTAGTATATATTCTTTATCTTTGTGCTCTACATCTTGTAGCTCTACTTTTTCTGCTTCTGAAATATCATTATCATTGTCATAATCCAAAAATATTTTCTCCTCTATGTCACATTTTTCATCACGCATTTCTTGCAACATCACCTCTATTTTACGTGCCGTTTCTCGTTCTTCTGACGTTATTGGACTTGTAAGTAAATTCAACGTAGTAAAAGTCACGTAAAGCAACATTATTACATTATATGAATTAAATTGAACCATTCTGAAAAATATAAATAAATACTAAATATTGTTTTAAACTTTATTTGTGTACAAGAAAAATAATACTTACTTTATAGTTTAGTAAATTTACTTGTGTTATTTTTTTGTGTTCATTAATTTATGAATTCTTACTATTATGTTGCAGCTTTATAATTTGAAAGATACATATATTTGTATATTTGTCAAGTCAAATATCTTGGATATAATCAAATCAATAGTCAGAATTCACTCACTATTTCGTACTCACTATTATCTTTTTACATATTATTTTTCCACAGTCACTATATAATAACCAAACTTCCAAGCGTAATATACGATAGCTAACTTGAATATGACGCGGTGCGAACGATGATTACACAGCCACACAAAAAAAAAAAATTTCTTTGGCCTGGGGATCAGACCATGTTTATTATATGTTTTTGGGGTCGCTGAATCCGAATCCGAGGTCCATTAAACCCTATCGGGTCGGGGTTCCGCCATAACCTCAAAAAANACCATAATCATATTAGGAATCGAATCTGTGGATATATTTATTTATTTATTTCATTCACTTATTTATTTATTTATTTATACTTTAATT
>NW_018022140.1:30237-35683 GCF_002006095.1 Pseudomyrmex gracilis
AACTCCGACCCGATGGGGTTTAATGGACCTCGGATTCGGATTCAGCGACCCCAAAAACATATAATAAACATGGTCTGATCCCCAGGCCAAAGAAATTTTTTTTTTTTGTGTGGCTGTGTTATTAATATAAGCCATTCTACAATAAGTCATAGCAACAGATGACAACTAGAAGAACAGTGCTATTTTCAGTTGCACTTGGGCGTTGCGCAACTGGCGACGGAACATTTACAACTCATTATAGAATAAGTAAAATATAACGCATCAGTGGAAGGGATGTTTTAGCAACGCTTTTAAACTTTGCCCTTTGCTCTGTGATTAGAACTTTATCTAATACGTGAAGACGTGACTATTTTCATTTTTTAATTTTTGTATCGCCTATTACGATTAAAGCGCGATATAAATGATGAGTCATGCAGCGCGACGCATATAATACGATATTGATGGTTTATTTCTGAAAGATGCGATTTTGAAACATAAGAAAATCATATATGGTTGAATTCAGCGTAAAAATGCTACAATTTGTTCTTACAAAAATTTTGAAAATTGAAAAAAAATGACGGATAGGAGTAAATAAAAAAATGTTAAATAAAAAATAAATCCAACTACGCGGTTGCAAAGCCTATAAAATACTATACAACTTTTATTTGAAACATTTTTTTATATTTCTTACCGTTTTGATAATACTCGCATAAAACAAAAAAACCAGTTTTTTTTCGAAGAGGTGTATCACTCCCCAAACGTGCAAAAAAGCACATTAAAAAAAAACACGGGTCTCTTATTTTTAGATACTTTATTAAAGTATCTTTGTAAACAAAGTATCCTTTGTTAAATATATTCAGTTTAAATATAAAGTTCAGTTTAAATATAAAGTCAATAGATAAATAGATAGATAGATAATTGTATTGTTTCCCCTTAAGGTTACAAAAACCAAATACAAATAAAAATAAAAACTTACACTATTCTTACAACTAACTTACTTAACTTAACTTACATACTTACATCTAACTTAACTATTCTACAACTAACTTACTATTCTATTCCATAACACACACACACTCGCAACCCTACTCTACGCAATATGGACCCCCTTTCCGGCAGTCAACACTAACTCTACACAACTCTACACAGCCATTGATTCCCATACACTCTTCCTTTACACTTACTCCATTCTATAATCACACTATTCCATACATCCACTCTCATTCCTTCATTCAACCCTCACCCCTCCCTATCCAATCACTCCCCCCACCTACCAGCCCTTTCCTCTTTTCCTCTCCCCTATATTCTTCCAGCCTCCTTAGCCATTTTTCCCTCTCTTCCTCCTCACACAAGACCACCCCAATCATATCTTCCCAACTCTCTTCCGCCCCCCATGCCCCACAATCCTCCCACACGTGCCTCCACCCCTCCTCCACCAATCCACACATCCTACACATTCTTTCACCCTCCCCTTCCCAGTACCTGCCTTCCCTCATCTCGTTTCCCAATCTAAATCTTGCCATCCTCTGACACCTGCTCTTCCCCCATCGCTTTTTTAAATACCCCGGCACTCCTTCCTTCTTAATCCTCCCGTACCACTTATTATATCTCGAACTCTCAATTCTCCTCCACCTCTCCTCTCTCTGTATCCTTCTCTCCTTCTCTATCAGCACCCGAGCTCTCCATTCTCCTGCATCCTCTCCTTCCCTCCACTCCGCCAACCTTACTCCTCTCTCTTCATAGAACTTAATCCTACCCCTCTCCCACTCAGACACTCCCTCCTTTCTCCCCTCTCTATCCCTGATTTCCTTTAAACACCACCTCGCTATCTCACTACTCTCCCCTCTTTCTAATCTCTCCTCAAACCTCCAGGCCCTTTGCCCCGCCCTTCCCCTCAACAGATCCCTCTGCATTTCTTCCCTCACCATATACCCCGGAGTCCTCCATTCTACCCCCAATAACCATTTCAAATATCTGTTCTGTAACCTCTCTACCCCTTCTCATTCTCTCCATCCCCAGATCTCCACCCCATACCCTACCACTGACCAAACCAGAGTGTCGAACAACCACAACCTCCTACTCCAATCCTCGCTGAACCTTCTCTTCCCAATCCCCCACACCTGACCCATTATCGCCGCCTCTTTCCTCACCCTTTCTTTTATCTGCGCTTCCCTCCCACCATTCTTCTGGAACACGTATCCCAAGTATTTAAACTCCCTCACCTCCTCCAATCCCTCACCCCTCCACCACCATTCCAACTTTTTCTCCCTTCTCCCTCCTTTCCTAAACCTCATTACTTTTGTCTTCCCAACGTTTACCTCTAAACCCTTCCTCATCAGATATTTTTCCAACCCTCTCATCATCCCCCTCATCCCTTCTTCGTCCTCCGCTAGCAACACCACATCATCAGCATAAGCCAACACATAAATTCTCTTACACCCTACCTTTACCCCCGCCCCCAACCATTCCTAACCAGACAGTCCTCCATATCCGCCGTCAACAAGTTAAATAAGTACGGGCTCAGCGGACACCCTTGCCTTACCCCCTACTCGTCCAAAATTCATTCCCCAACTCCCCCCTGATCTCACCTTATTTCTCGTCTCTCTATACAACTCCCCACACTTTCTCACTAAACCCTCTCTTACTTCTCTTTCCCTCATCGAGCTTAATAATACCTCCCTGTCTACCGTGTCGAATGCCGCCCTCAGGTCCAAAAACAACGCTATTAAACTTCCCCCCTTTCTACTCAAATTCCTGCCCACCAAGTAATTCACCACGTAAATATTATCCATAACCCCCCTTCCCCTTCTGAAACCCGCCTGATTCTCCGGCATCAATTTCTTCCCCTCCACCTCCTCCCTCAACCTCTCCGCCAGTACCTCCGCATATATCTTATAAAGCGTCCCCACTAGTGTCACCCCCCTGTAATCCTCCACCTTATTACCCTCCCCTTTCTTTAACACCGGTACCACTATCCCCTCGCTCCATTCATCAATCCACCCCTCCCCTACCCAAGTTTTCCCACATACCTTCCACACCCAGTCTTGCATATTTCTCCCTCCAAATTTCCACACCTCTGCCGGTATACCATCCCTCCTGCTGCCTTCCCTTCCTTCAACTTTCCGCGCGCGATCGCCTTTACTACTTCCTCCCTTCTTAAACCCTCCTCTCCCTCCCCCTTTATTCCCCTTTCACTTCTCACCACTTTCCAGTCTACCCCCCCCCCTAACTGCCCCTTACAGTATCTTTCCCATTCCCCTAACTCTATCCCCCCTCCTCCCCCCGTCCTCTTCCTTCTTTCCCTATTTACCACTTCCCACACCTGCCCCACCGTTTTCGATCTTTTAACCACTTCTTCCCATACTCTATTCTCTTCCTCCTTTTTCCTATCACACACCTCCCTAAATCTTCTTTTCTTTTCTTTATAACTTTCCTTACACCCTCTCCCTTCTCTCCACTTTCTCAATTCCCTCCTTACTCTCTTCTTTTCCTCCCTACACTCTTCATCCCACCACCCCCTTTTCCAATTCCTAACCTTACCCATCTCCCCTTCCTCCAACACTCTTTTTATTCTCTTTTTCATATCCTCCCATTTTTCCTCCACCTCCCTTCCTTCATCCCTCATCTCCTTCTGCATTTTCTCTACCCACTTCCTCTTTCCCTTTTCCATCCAGATTATCTATTTTATTCCACCCCTCTTTCCCTCTCCCTCCCTCTTTCCATTCACCGCCCTTTTTCCACCTTTTATCCAGATCCCCACCGGGTGATGATCCGAATCCACCTGATCTCCTATCTCCATTCTCTTAACCCTTTCTTTCGTCCCCACATCCCCCATCACATAGTCAATCACTGACTCACCTCTCCCCCTTGTATAAGTCTATTCCCCCTCCTCATTTCTCTTTATATCCCCGTTCCATATTACCCACCCCAATTCTTCAATCTCCTCTATTAATAACCTTCCCTCTGAATTCACTACTTTATCCTTTGATTTTGTCCTCCCTTCTTCCTCTTCCTCTTCCCCCCTCACTTCCCCACCTTTCTCCCCCGTCCTTGCATTAAAATCCCCTCCCATTATTGTCCTCACTTTTTCCTTTTTTTCCTCCATCCACTCCCTCATCCCCTCCAATTTTCCCTCGATCCCTCCGTTTATGTACACTCCTACAATCCTCCACCACTCCTTCTTTATACTCACCCGTCTTACCATTATCCCTTCCCTACTTTCCCAATCCTTTTCTTTCCTTGACTCCAGTCCCCTTCTCACTCCCATCAACATCCCCCCCATTGCCCTACCCTTCCTATTTCTCCTACCAGCCCACTGTACCTCGCACTTAAAATTTTTCGGCAGCTTCCCCACAATCTCCCACCATCCTTTTTTTTCAACCAAGTTTTCGATAGACTCACCACCTCCCATTCCTTTAACCTCTCCCAAAAATCTCTATCCTTATTTCTGAGCCCCGCCACATTCCAAAATACCACCCTCACATTTTCAATCTTTTCTTTCTCTTCTCCTTTCTCGCCCCTAACCTCCCTTAACTTCTCTACCCGTATCTTCCCCTCTCCCCACCCGATCCTTCCCCCACGTCTTTCCTCTGCCCCTCCTGCTCACTCCCCCTCCCAACCTTTACCAAAGCCTCATTTTCCTTGTCCCACCTCCACCAAACCCCTTTTATCTTTATTCTATCATCCACCACCCAGGCCGTTTTCCCCTTCCTCCTCTCTCCCGCTGCAATTACCCCTAATCTCCTTCTCACCTCCCTCTCCTTCCACGATAGATCTTCCTCTATCTACACTTTACTTCCTTTCAATTTTTTCTTTCTATCCCACACTATCCTTTTGTCCTCTTCCTTTTCCGACCTTACCCATACCATTTCACCTTTTTCTTCTCTCCCTGTATTTATCCTCCTCATTTCATTTATCCTCACCTCTGCTCCTATCTCCTTTAGGAACTTCTCTACTCCCCACCTCCAATCACCTTTTTCTCTTTGCACTCCCTTTATTATTATGTTCCTCCTCCTTCTCTCCTCCTTCTCCTTTTTCTCTATACTTTTCTCCAACAACCTCAATCTTTCTTTCATTTGTTCCCTACCTCTATCCCCTTTCTCTCTTCCTTCTTCTCTTCCTTTTCCCCTCTCCCTTTATTTTCCCCCATCCTTTTCTCAAGCTCCCTCATCCTTTCCTTCGTTTTTCCCCCTCCATTCTCAATAATTCTTCCCTTCTCTTCCACTCCTCCAACTCTTTCTCCATTTTCCTTACCTTCTCTAAATAAACCCCTATCTCCTTCCTAGTAGTAGTGTTATAAGGCCGGTTCTAACTTAGGAGCTCCGAGGGGGGTGCGGGGTATGACGTCACAGGATATGACGTCACGCGGGAAATGACGTCACGCGACATTATGGCGACTTCACACGCGGCGGGCTCCGTTATGACGACTTCACACGTGGCAATATGGCGGTTCGACAGGATGGCGTCA
>NW_018022141.1:0-1750 GCF_002006095.1 Pseudomyrmex gracilis
CACTCTTCCACGAGCCGCCGTGACGTCACGCACACGGACGTCGGTTCTCGCTTGTGTGCGTGTTCCCAGTGGCTCCCAACACCTCGGTGCTCATGGTGCTAGCCGGCTCGAGTTTGCATCTATGCCCTCATCCTCTGTACAGCAGGCCGCTCTGTGCCCCGGCCGACCACAGCAATAACAAAGATTGATACTGCGGTCGACCTGGCTGGAGTACAGAGCTCTGCAGTGCCCAGGCTGGAAACACCAATAGCACTGCAGGGAGGCGGAGTGCACGCACTCTCGTCACCACCCAGCCCACCGGCAATTTATCTACTTTAATCGTCTTGGCCGCCACCTCAGCTGGGCAGCGAACCAAGGCGACTCCACCCACGGGCTGGGAGCGACGCAGAGATACTACCCTAACGCCACTCCCGCTACCGAACTCTGCCACGAACTCTTTGCAGAGGTCGTCCTCCGTGGTAAACTCGTCCAATCCCGAAACTAATATCTCCACGTTTCGGGATAGACGAGCTACCGTGACTCCTTTGGAAAGAGCTTTCCTCAACTTGGGGGCGAGGAGGTCCGCATTGGATTTGCAGTCTCCCCCCCTCCACCTTCAACAACAAGTGCCCCTCCAGGGGGTCAACGGACCCTGGAGACGCCCGCCGACCTAGGGTCCACCTTATTTCTTGCGTCCCGAAGGACTTGGGCTTACGACATGCCCTCCACTTCAAGACGCAAGGTGACCGCTTCCGTACGCGGGAATACTCCGCAAGGCGGCCGCTGGCTTGACGAGAGTGGGGTCAAAGGAGGGGAAGACTCCCCTCGACCGGCACCAGCGGCCGTCCTCTTACCCTTCGTAGACGCCTTAGTGGCCCTTAACGCCTTCTTCTCCTTTTTCTTCTCCTTCTTCTTTTTCTTTCTCTTTTTCTTCTTCTTTTTCTTTTTTTCCTCCGTCTGTGCCCCAACAGGAACAGGCGGTGAAATCGAAGACCTACTAACAGAGGGGGGCCGTCTTGGAAGTCCTCGCTCAAGGAGCAATCGGCCACCCCCAGACCTTCTTGAAGAGCCGACTCTAGGCTCTTATCCTTCCTTTTGTCTCTATTCTTTTCGGCTACGGCGGTAGCAGATTGTTCAGAGGTCAACCCCTCCTTCTGCCGTTCGCTGGATAACGACGCGGCGGGAGCAAGGACAGTACTCTCACCGTGCCGGCCCCTGAGTGTCCGATCACTCTGGGGCGGTAAGTCCTTCTTCGTCTTGCTGTCCATCATATTTTCTACTTATTTGGTTTTACATCGGTGTTTTCCTTCTCCTAGATTGGTTAGTAAACAAAATTGAACGAGCCCAATCTGCCCGGGGGTTGAAGTGCTTTTAAGGCGGCACTCACTCGCCTTTGACGTGGATACTTTATCAAGTTTAATGGGGCACTTTATAAGCTACTCCCTTCCCACAGGAGCAACCACCCCACTCTCAGTATCCACCGCTGTTTGTCCGCGACTGCTTATTCCCCCCGATAGGATTTGTTGTGAAATTTAGTTTTAATTTCGTTCGGGCCATTGAGCAATTGCGGTAAGTACGCATCATTGCTCAATCGACCCGGTTTTGTTTCAAAAGGGTAACAAGCAGCATTTCTTGTAAATGAAATCTGCTTGTTAAGCGTAATGTTAAGTGTGATACAGACACAGCACGCAACGTCAGCGGCCTACGTGCAGTAGTAATTAGNTCGCTAAACTGCTGAATGATCGCGATCGATTCCTTTAAAAGATCGATC
>NW_018022141.1:1856-3890 GCF_002006095.1 Pseudomyrmex gracilis
AGTTTACCGCAGTAAAGCAACAGCTAAGTGTCAGTATAAGCGTGCGTAATTGTACAATAATTTGTAAACTTGGTAGTAATAAACTACGCCAGTTTTTTATAAAAGAATATTATTCATCACCAAGTCCTTTATCTTCCCGAATCTCAACAAATAATTCGCAGCTAATCTCAATACTTGAGGCCGTTCCCCTATCCGCAACCCGGGGACGCGCTCGGTGGCAGTCAGCTCTGCCCTTGGAAAGCCGGGGCTGTCCCCCCGACCCCCAAACCGAGCTCCGGCCACACCCTAACTTTGCAACCGACGGGCTTGGACGCTCCAGTTCCAGCACAGGAGGAGGCATCAGACGTAGCGAGGTCAACGTAGCGGTTGGCGACTACCAAGGGTGACCGGGAGTGTTGAGATGGGAGCATTTAAATCAGCCAAGGACATTTGTTTTTTGTTTATTTTATTTTATTTTAGAGAGAGCGCGAATTATTTGTGTATTTTTGTTTATATCAAGAGGCACGGTAGTGCCTCGCGCCAAGTCTATGCGCAAACGAAGGGCGCGCGCGCTGCGCGAGGTACCCCGTGCCTCTTATACGCGAAATTTAGCTGAGAGTCTTTTCAAGATTTTCCGATCTCAACAACGGCTAAACCGATCAAGTTCGGCCTAGACTCGATCGAAAGTTGAGATCGAGGCACGAAAAAAAGTATTTCGCAATTTTTTCATCCGTGTTTTCCCAACGGATTTATCTTGCTCCAAAGTCCAAAATCCCGAAAAAGTATGTTTTATAAGATTTAAAAAATGGTCGTCGTCGTCGGACAGTTAATGCGCAACTTTACCGCCAGAGCAAAACGTGCCCTTTCTCTTGTCACTATTTCTATGTAATTCTTGTCGTCACTAGTGGCAATTTCTATGTATGCATACGTTCAAAATAAGAAGAGAATTTTTTTATATTGTACAATAACAAATAATAAGGAAATACGTGTGACATGAAGTACAAATTGTTAGTACTGGTATTAGTACTGACAGTGAATAATATCGAAACGCGGCCAAAAATCGAGCCGCCCAACATTGAGAGCACTGAGGTGATGGAGGTTAGGCGCGTCTCGGCTACGGAAAAGTGCAGACATACTATGTTTCGTCTTCTTTTATCAAGCTGATAATTAGAATCTATATTTAAAAAATTATAAAACGTTGCAAGTTATAATCATCGAACGCAACGTGAATGTGTTATGTAATAGTTGGCTTGGTGGAAAGAAGACGGAACGTACTATGTTTGCACTTTTTTTATAGTTCTCCATCACCTTGGTGCTGTCAGTGCTGCCTGGTTCGATTTTTCAACACTGCTTATATGTTTTGGCTGACAGAATATGTTGACACAATAAGTTAAAAACATTTATGAAATATTGTTATTTATTATATCAAAAGGTTTTACAAATTTCACTACACAATTATTAGGTTTTAGGTAGTCAACGCGCTCATGCGCATTTGCGTCAAAGTACACAACTGTGTATATAGTAACAATTGTGGAAGTGAAAGTATTTATGCAACTTTTTTTAATTTACAAAAAGTATTGTTATCATACAACATATAATATATCATATAAAATATCATTTTACATAAAATTATGCACAGCAAAATTATTTATATAATAAACATTATTAACATTATTTTAGAATTAACATATTATTTTGTATTTTTATTTTTTATCTAAGAGAGCATTGTGTTCACAACATGCTACACTTTTATATCTTAAACAGTTCTATAGTTATAAAACAATAGAAAAAAGCAATTATGTTTTTAAAAAACCTACTTGTTTTGATCTTTTATGCTTTTGTAACTATAGAACTGTCTATTTAAGATATATAATATAAATACAGTTTAGCTTGAAAGAAAGCACAATGCTCTCTTAAATACACACAATCTATGATTAAATAAAAGTGTACAATTAAAATGTAATTCTTTACTAAAAATAATATAAAATAAAAGTATATAAGAAATATATATAATAAATATATAAAAAATCTAAAATAATAATAAAAAAAAACAAA
>NW_018022141.1:4533-7745 GCF_002006095.1 Pseudomyrmex gracilis
GTCGAATAATTTCGTGTCGAATCGTACGGTGTCGAATAATTTCGTGTCGAATTGTACGGTGTCGAATAATTTCGTGTCGAATAAATCTGTGTCGAATCGAGCGGTGTCGAATCGTACTGTGGTCAATAGAGTATCACCCATATTTACCCTCTTCCTCGACCTCTTCCTCGATTTCTTCCTCGGCCCCAATAGTACGACGAACTGGATAATTGCCATAAAAATCGCATAAATCGATCTTGTTGTTGGCCTCTTCCAGCTCTTACACCTCTCGTAGTTCTCTGAACTGTAAGTATGTTTTTTTTAAGATAAATAAATACACACACACACATACTCTCAACCCTCGTATAATATGGAATTTTGTCCCAAATTCTCGTTGTATCGAAATTGTGTTAAGCAAAACCTAACAAATATGATAGGAACACGTGCTACATGAAAATTGTCCAATTTATTAAGCCGTGCTATTATATTGAAAATTTTTATAATACCGTGTTAATATATATAAGAGAGTTGATATATATATTTTTTTTTTGTTACGTCCCGTGGACTCCACTTCCTCTTCGCGACGTGACAACAACAAGATATGATATCACGGGAACGCTGCCGTGCGATACTGGCGCGAGAACGGATATCAATCCTCGATAAAACTAAGAAACACAGAGTTTGGAAAATTTCTGTTTTTCTTTCTCGATAAATTTTCGTTTTTCAAATCTTAAACGGAAACATACATCCCGGGAATATGAAATCACGGGAAATCCGACGGATAACGAAAAATTGGGTGATCCCGAGTTTCCCGGGCCGCGGGTATAAAAAGAGCCCCCGCAGGGCACTTCGAGTCAGTAAAAACCGAAATCTTCCAAAGCGCGGTCCCGATCAGTACGCGAGCAAGTAAAGTGTTGGCAAAACCAGTGATCGAAAGAACAATTGTGTTGTGTGAATCCTGTTGGAGCTCGCTCGAGACCGCTGCCGCCGCCTCTCTGTTGCTACCACGTTGCTGCCGCCCAGTACAACCGACGATAAGTAGTAAGTGCTAATATTAAGTTGCAAATACTTGTGCCTCACGCCGCGATCAGAAAGATTCTTTGCTAGTTGTCGAAATTTTAAGGTAGTTACAAAAACGGTTGCTCCCCTTGTTTTAAACGAGCTAACGCTGATAAGAGTTGCAAACGATTCGCAAGAATCGTCAAGCAGCTCTCAGCGCGCGCTCTCGGTTCTTTAGACGAGCTAACGCTGATGCGGGTTGCAAACGATTTGCAAGAATCGTCAAGTAACTATCAGCGCGCGCTCTTGCGCCCGCGAACATAAAATTGCGGAAAAGAAACAGCGAATAAACTTCAACAGCAAACGATTTCTAAAACCCGTGCCACTAGAAACTTACAATCGCGTATTTTAAGTAGATTCGCCCGTTCCCGAGAAACGGTGGACGTCGAGAAACGCACTCAAAAGCTATCGGCAAAGAGCGGCAAAACGGGCCCGAAAACAGGCTGAGGCACGACTACTAACACCAGCCGAAACTCCCCTCACCATACAAGACACCCCGCTAGGAAGTAGCAAAAACACCAGTAGCAATAGCCACACCGACACACCACCAGAATTGCAAACTCAGTCGCCTCCCCCGCGCTTTTCTCCACTCCGCCCTTCGCCACCATCCTCGCCTGAGCTAGAGTATTTAGGCGAGTGCCCCGCTGACCCCTCTTGCCCGCGCACCTTCCCCCGTCCTCTCCATCTCCTAGCGCTCGCCTCTGCCTACAAAATCACCAACCCTACCTCCACCGCGTATATAGTCGATCCTGAAAACCTTGATCCCTCCGAACTCTACCGGATAATTTCCACCTACCCTCCAGATGCTCTCCTCACGGTTAAATTCCCCCTCCTCTCGGAACACAGGTTAGTCCCTGTGAAAAATTGTTATAAACTTTTCCCGCCTACCTCTTGTAAGATAATGGAAATTATAGAAGTCGAACTGGACTGAGTTCGAAATACTAACAAATAAAAATGTATAAATCATCATCATCAAAAACCATATCATTGTAAATAAAATCCTACACATACATATGTCACTAACTACAATAAAAAACAAATATATACATTCGAGCATAAATAATGTCTAAACTTTATTAATCAACCTCTTGCCCATCCCGCACCTTTTAAACAGATCGCACAGTCTCGTCCCAGGCAATTGAGATTTGCGTCTTAGGCCTTAAAAAGAGACACACGAGCGAAGTCCAAAGAGCGACGGAGTAAGAGCGGCACACGACCGTTAACCCGTCCGCCAAACCCTAAAAATCGTTCGACTCTTGCACGCAAACACGACCGTTTCTCCAAGTGTGTGTGTCGAGCAATAAAGAAAAAATTCGACTAATGTTACGCTCCGCTCATGCCCGACCGTTTCCAGAGGCCAGGACGTAACATTTTCTTTACTCGAATTATTTGTTAAAAGTGAGGTAGGTGCTGGAAAAATACAAAAATTTATAATTCGGGCGACAGAACTAATATATATATATATATACAGGGCGAGTCATCTGAATCTATCACCTCCAATAACTCGTTTGTGTGGCAAAGAATCGAAAAAAGTTTCATATAAAAATTGTAGGGTTTCGAGAAGGAACCAAAATGGCGTACCTTTCAACTTTTTATTTTGACCGAAAGTGGGTTACTTCAACCGGAAGTGGTTTTTTTTAAATAGAAACCCCGCTTTTTGACACCAGAAAATGAAAAAGCGGAAAATTTTACGTTCAGATATAACCTTGGCTGTTTTAAAATTTTCAAGATGGCAAACAAAGATGGCGGACAAAAATTTTAGTCAACCGATTTGCACCAAATTAAGTTTACGAAGGTTTTTGGGGTTGCTGATCACGAATCTGAAATCAGATTTGCAAAATTCAAAATGGCGGTTTCAAGATGGCGAACCAAGATGGCGGACACAATTTTTAGCCGAAATTAATAAAAATTACTACTCTTAGCACTACCCAGGAACAACGGCGTGGACGTAGTTTTTTGTTCCCTTTGAGGTGCTTTATTTACGTGAGTCTTCTTGCCTCTCATTATCGGGGTGCTTTATTTACGTGAGACCCCTTGCCTCTCACTATCGGGGTGCTTTATTTAGTTAATTTGTAACTTCAAACAGTTAATTTGCTAAGTAGTACACTTAGCGAATTAACTGTTCGAAATTCCGTCCATTTTCTTGAATGCATAGGTCGATACGCCTTCTGAAT
>NW_018022141.1:8285-9998 GCF_002006095.1 Pseudomyrmex gracilis
GGACCAGTAGTGACAATTATGTCTATTTACAGTTCCATTGCTACTGAAAGTTGCCTCATCCGAAAAGAGTACGTACCGGAAAAAGTTTTCCTCTTGTTGGATCATTTGCAGAGTCAATTCACAAAAATTTACACGAAGTAAGTAATCATTAAAATTCAAATGTTGTTTCAACGTTATGTGATATGCATGAAATTTTNTCGCCTTTAATATTCTCGCAACTGTTCGCTGAGGTATGCGAATTTCTCTTTCGATTTGCCAAGTGCTAATATGACGATCGAGATAAATTTTCGCTAAAATGGTTATAACACGATTATCAGTAACATCATATTCATGATGTCGTGATCGGCGAACCATAGACCCATCACTTGCCCTCTGCGTAAGGGTTTTAATGGTTACCCTAGTTGGATGCTTTCTATCAGGATAACGTTGAGCATACAGACGTTCAGCTCTCGAAAAATTATTCCTACATTCTTCCAATATTTTGATCATGTCCACGATTTTGTTTGGTGGGTAGGCTGTCATATTAAAGATGAAAAATTACCTGAGTTCTAAAAGTATTGATTTCTCAATAGATACAAATAAGCGGAGATATCGTTGCTATTTAAGCATTCACGTCTGCTTTATGATTGCAGGGTGATAGTAATGATCATAGCAACCTAGCGGAAGAGCTACATACAAACTAGCATAACTATGAATGTCTGAAAGTCAACCAATTTTCACCAAATTTTGTACACGGGAGTTGGTGGGGTTATAACACAATTATCATTAACATCATATTCATGATAGTATCGACCTATGCATTCAAGAAATTGGACGGAATTTCGAACAATTAATTCGCTAAGTGTACTACTTAGCAAATTAACTGTTTGAAGTTACAAATTAACTAAATAAAGCACCCCAATAGTGAGAGGCAAGGGGACTCATGTAAATAAAGCACCCCGATAATGAGAGGCAAGGGGACTCACGTAAATAAAGCACCCCAAAGGGAACAAAAAATTACCACGTCCACGTTGTTGTTCATGGGTAGTGCTAAGAGTAGTAATTTCTATTAATTTTGGCTAAAAATTTTGTCCGCCATTTTGGTCCGCCATCTTGGATCCGCCATTTTGAAGTTTGCAAATTTGACTTCAGATTCGTGATCAGCAACCCCAAAAACCCTCGCAAACTTAATTTGGTGCAAATCGGTTGACTAAAATTTTTGTCCGCCATCTTCGTTCGCCATCTTAAAAATTTTAAAACAACCAAAGTTATATCTGAACGTAAAATTTTCCGTTTTTTCATTTTCCGGTGTCAAAAAGGGGGGTTTCCATTATAAAAAAACCACTTCCGGTTAAAGTAACCAACTTTCGGTCAAAATAAAAAATTGAAAGGTACGCCATTTTGGTTCCCTCTCGAAACCTTACAACGTTTATATGAAACTTTTTTCGATTTCTGGCCACACAAACAAGTTATTGGAGGTGATAGATTCAGATGACTCAGCCTGTACATATTAAAATAGATTTTTTTATATATATACCACTCTTTTTCTTTATTTATAAAAAGTTACGTTTTTTGAGTAACACATAATACGGAATATTGTGTGCATGAAACAANTATATAAAGCAAGTATATAAAATAAGTATATTTCTCATATAAAAAAATAGAAAGTTTTAGAAAATTCTGTTAATGTGCATTTATTTTTCTGAAAAGTACCGCACTACGATCGCAGTATTA
>NW_018022141.1:10053-11386 GCF_002006095.1 Pseudomyrmex gracilis
TACAAGAAAAAATCGGATAAACGCGAGACATAGCGATTAGTCCATTGCACTCTAAACAAGAACAGACAAAATGAACGAGAAACATAGAGATACAAATACATTCTTTATGTTCTCTCTTACTCTCCTCTCTCTCTCTCTTCCGCTTTTATATATATACACATTCACACAAGCNTAGAAGCCAGCATAAGCGTGTGTGCACGCCTATGATACTCAGTAAACAAATAGTTAATAAGTTGCAGACTGACTATACATTTGAGTAGAGCAATGTATTAGGAGCCATTNATCAGGCTATGTTTTTTCAACAAGTCTGTTAAAAGTATCATTTTTAATAACGACAGATCTTGAGCAGATCTGTCATAATTATTTATAGTTCTAAGGTTTATTAGTTTCGGGAACTTTATGTTATAACAGATATCTCTGACAATACAAATTTAGGTAGGCCATCACACGTTAATTGTAAATGTTCATTCTTTAACACACTATTANGCGTTACTAAAAACACCTCTAAGAAACAAACTAAAAACAACAAAAGAAACTTTATTAAAAGCAACAAAAGAAACTTTATGTTATAAAAGACGCCTCTGACACAATAAATTTAGAACATAATCAGCATGTTGATTGTAAATGCTTCATTAGTCCACTAGTACACGTTTATACAAGCGTATTTTTAAGAAAATGAGAAAGCAAGTTTCTGTTGCAAACAGACGTCTCTGGTAAAAGAAATTTTGAACATAGCCAGCACACATTAATTGTAAATGTCCATATTATTTAGTACACTACTTTACACTAACAAAAACATCTCTAAGACAAAAGTAAAGCAACTTTTATACTACACGAGACGTCTCTGGTACAATAACTTTAGAATATAGCCGGAACACGTCATTTGTAAATGCTTCAAAATAAGTTTTCTACCGGCACGAGTTTAGAAAAACGCTTCTGAGCAAAAGAAAAAATAAAACAATTTTATGTTACAAAAAAGGCCAATTAGACCATAGCCAGCACACGATAATTATTAGTACTTCCTATTCATAAGTACACTTGCACACGCTTATATCTCTGAGAGAAAAGAGAAAAAGCTTTATGTTACAAAAGACGTCTCTAGCACAATTTAAAAGATAGCCAGCATATGTTGCTCATCACAAAAGACGCTTCTGACATTAAAAATTTAAAATATATTTAAAAAGCACACATCAATTAAAAATGCTTTATAATACTTATTATTCCAACACACACCTTTACGCCTCTGGGAAGAAAGACGAAGCAACTTTACAGTCAAGAAGATGCATCTGACATTGTTTTATTTTAATATTATGTAGACCATAGGCAGCATGTG
>NW_018022141.1:13171-26720 GCF_002006095.1 Pseudomyrmex gracilis
ATCACCATATTACTTTTTGTGCATCAATTAGATAACCAAATCATATTCTGAGTGTTTCATTAGATTGTTTTGTGTCGTACGTATTGCTGTAGTTCAGTGTAAATACGTACATAAGCTTAGAAATAATTTTATATACATGATGATATGATGAGATTATAGAAGGAAACTGTATAAGAAAAAATTTATGCTGAATTTTGACATTTTAAAAAACAACAGCAAACTCTTAGCACAAGGTAGTTATTTCTGTAGAAGCATTTTGGATTTGATGCAGTAAATACGGCTCAAAACGAAATATTAGAATCGTCGGTTTACAGGTGTCTATAGTCGGTATCCAGTACCCTCTTAATACTAGCATAAGCGATCATTCATCTGTGATCTACTTTTTACACGTCAGTACTATTGTGACGTAAACTGTCTACTTGTCTTGCAAGACATCGATGTTTCAAACAAAAACTGCACTTCTCACAACCACAATTAAGCATATTCTGGCTAGATAATACCGTTACGTTCTGACCTACAGTTACAATCGGGTCCTAACGAAGGAACGCAACTTGACACACGACACTTTTGTGTATTATATCTCGGCACACTAACCTAATAAGATAAGGCAAGCATGCGAGTCGAGCAAGACTGTTCAACGACGTAGTCAAGTCAACGGACTTGCCGATATTACTTGTCTAACGTCTTCTTACTCGTCGGTCTTCCTTTAGGTTTTAAAAACAAATCTAATTTACCTGGGACAAGATCTGGTGATCAGGTGATGAGATTACAGGAATGAATTTTCAGGATAAAAGTTCAAAGTTTAATTAGTTGAAGCCGTTTTCATTCTTATGAGCATATAAATCATTTTTATTCAAAATATTAACATTTAGGTTTATTCAAAAATACTCTTACGCAAGTCAAATTAAATAATTGAACGTGTGATGAAGTTTGATGTGAATTTGAGTATACATTGGCATTATTACTATATTTGATCCTAGGTTTTCGTTATTGAAAATACTAACATCACAGTTAGTATTTTCAATATGTTAAATTTTTGCGTATATATATATAAATGAGCACCGTTACTACTTAGGCTATTGCCGGATAGACAGGGTTTGGTACGCTTCGGTTCGCTCGCTCGACAGGCAGCGGTTCTCCGCCGCAAAGTTTGGTTTCGGATATCGCGTTGTTAGAATCGCAGTTGATTTTCGGAGCAGTATAACAACTACATATGATTTGTTACTGCTCAAAGTTCGACAGTAGTGATTACAAATTGGCAGCGGTTCAGAACAACTGACGTCGTGAAACACTAATCCGATAGAAATGGAAGTCAGCAGCGGTCCGGAACGACACACAAGGTCGTAAGCTGCTAGTCCGACAGGAATGAAAAGTTACCGGCGGCCCGGAACGACACACAAGGTAGTGAGCTGCTAGTCCAACAGGAATGAGAAGTCAGCAGCAGCCCTGAACGATTCGCAAGATCATGAGTAGCTAGTCTGACGGAAAAGGAATCGGCAGCAGTTCGGAACGGTTTGACACCGCGAAACGCTAGTCCGGCTAAGATGTCGAGGAGAAGGATTTACTAAATGAAGCAGTTGTTGATTGAAGTGTCGAATTTAATCCTTTTCTTCCGAATATTAACCGTCTCGAAAAAGGTTTTACTGTGTGTGCATGGGAACCTTAGATTTGTTTTGCAAAACTATTGCATTAGTAAGTACTCACTACTTATTGTTTACAGTAGAAGTCGAGATGAGTGATTCGCTTTGCCCAAAAGTCAGGAGTCCGTCAGCTGAACTCAGGTAGAATAAATTGGTCTCATCCGATGGGAGTTGTCACGAGTCGCACTGTTTACTCGGATTTACGTGCCGAGATCGATGTCAAATTGAAAATTGTTTGGATTGTCAAATTTCAGACCGAACAGAAAAAGCGAGTATCTTTTCGTAGGACCGAATTGACTTTAAGTAAAATTGTTGAATTGAACTTCGAAAAATTGATTTGGATAAGAAGGAATAAAACTGTGTTAATAATCGTAATGCTGGTTATGGAGCACGCTTTCCGATGTTCCAACGCCTTATATATGATGATCTCGGGGCGTTAACCCTTCTGATTTTTGCCAATCGTCTTTAGATTTTACTCTCCCACTCTTTACTGATTAAAATTTCGACCCTTCATTTGCTAATCCGACCAGGCGAGAGGACCAATCACCGACAATCATTCTTTCTGACTCACTCAACATTTGTTTAAACGTGTAAACTTTATTATTTGCACGTGCTATTTCCTGTTTATTTTTGGTGCATAACATTCCTTGCTAGAGATTAGCGGACCGCCTAAATTATCTAAGTTTATATTCGCGATCAATGAATGAATATAAGGCCTTACGAGCCGTTCTCAAAGTGTTGAGCGAGAACTTATACATGTATATATATATATGTATACACATGTAACGAATTTACTTGTAAATTTTACAAGTGAGTTTTTTGAATTGAAATCTCAATTCTTAAAATCATACGGGATGCTAGATTTGCATCTCACATATGAGAGACCCCGGATACCCCCCTAACTAATTATTAAACTATTGGGAAAAAAACTCCTCGGCCAGGAGTCNAACCTGGAATCTCCGGCTTTCCGTGCCATCGCCTTCCCTGTTAGGCCACCGAGGCACTTGGAGTTAGTCTCGCAATATTCCTATACATATCGAAGATGGTCTGATACTGTTGATAACGCCTTCTTCCGCCAGCGTAATCTTAATAATTAATAAAGACTTAAGGCTTGTGAAATTTAAACCAATGAATGAATATAAGGCCTTACGAGCCGTTCTCAAAGTGTTGAGCGAAAACTTATACATGTATATATATATATGTATACACATGTAACGAATTTACTTGTAAATTTTACAAGTGAGTTTTTTGAATTGANATCTCAATTCTTAAAATCATACGGGATGCTAGATTTGCATCTCACATATGAGAGACCCCGGATACCCCCCTAACTAATTATTAAAATATTTTTTTCGCAATATTTTAATAATTAGTTAGGGGGGTATCCGGGGTCTCTCATATGTGAGATGCAAATCTAGCATTCCGTATGATTTTAAGAATTGAGATTTCAATTCAAAAAACTCACTTGTAAAATTTACAAATAAATTCGTTACATGTGTATACATATATATATATACATGTATAAGTTCTCGCTCAACACTTTGAGAACGGCTCGTAAAGTCTTTCTTAATTATTTATATTCGCGAATTATTTGCGAACCAAACATCCGGGCTACTTATTGACTAATTGGCCGGTATCCCTTTGAAAGTCGGTAAGAGTGATTAGATAAAAAATATTGCGATACGGGTCTGTTTATCTTAGTTCAATAGGTCCTTTGTTCTTTGCTCAAGGATTGTTATTTAGAAATTAATTCTAAGGCACAAATCTCAAAGCTAGTTTATGTCTGGTTCCAAATAGAAGGGGACCGTGAAATCCAGGACGTAACAATACATACTTATAGTTATTGTCATTCTATGGCTCTATTAGTTAAACCACATTTTATCACTCTCCCTGATTCTTTACTCACTGAAAACTTATACTATTTACAAAGCAATGTATGACATGTCTTTTCTACTCGAGAGTGCAAAAGAGAGTGAGAGAGAGTAAAAGAAAGTAAAAAAAAATGCAAGAGAAAATGAGAGAGAGTGAGAGAGAATGGGAGGGAGAGTGAGAGAAAGTGCGAGAGTGAGTGAAAAAGTGAGAAAAAGTGAGAATAGAAGAAAATGCAAGAGAGAGTGAAAGAAATCGAGTGAGAGTGCAAGATTAAGTGAAAGAAAGTACGGGAGAGAGTGTGACAAAGTGAGAGAGAATAAGTGAAAGAGGAAGAAAGAGTGCGAGAAAGTGCAAAGGAGAGTGAGAGAAAGTGTGAGAAAGAGTGAAAAAAATAGAATAGGAGAAAAAATGAGAGAGAGTGGGAGAATGAGTAAGAGACAGTGAGAGAGTGAGAGTAAGAGAAAGACGTGGGAGAGAGAGTGAGATAAAGTAGAAGAGATAGTGTGAGAGAAAGAGAGTGAAAAAAAGTGAGAGAGACACAGAAACAGAAAGACAGAGCGACAAAGAGAACGCAACAAGGTGATCATACGAAGAACATAAAAAAGTAGGTAGTAACTAAATACGTGCTGTACCAACGACTAAAGTATCAGTAGATGAACTGCTGCATAAAGTAAATTAGATTAGATTAGATTGGGTTTGTTGATTCCCCTTAGGGTTACAAAACCTTATACAAAAAATCTTCTTACATCTACTTTTACAACTAACTTAAAAAACTAACTTATAAAAAAATACTAAAATACAATACTATATACACACACACACGCAATCTCTTTACCCTACTCTACGCAATGCGAACCTCCCTTTCCGATAGTCAACTCTATCCAGCTACTCCGCCATTGGTTCCCATACTCTTTTCACTTCATACATACATACAGTTACACACTTCTTTTCACATATCCATTTACTCAGCTCTCACTCACTCAAATTTCATCCCTCCCTTTCTACTCACCCATCCCCCACCTCCTGTCTTACCTCCTTTTCCGTTCCCCTATAATCCTCCAGCCTCCTTAACCATCCTTCCTCCTCCCCCTCCTCTCCCAGCACCATTTCAATTATATCCTCCCAATTCCCTTCCGCCCCCCATACCCCACAATCCTCCCACACATGTCTCCAACCCTCCTCCACTAATCCACACATTCTACACACCCTTTCCCTCTCCCCTTCCCAGTATCTACCTTCTTTCATCTCGTTCCCCAACCTAAACCTAGCCACCCTCTGACATCTGCTTTCTCCCCATCCCTTTTTTAAATACCCCGGCACTCCTTCCTTCTTAATCCTCCTGTCCAATCTATTGTACCTCGAACTTTCAATTCTTTTCCATCTCTCCTCACTCTGCATTCTCCTCTCCTTCTCTATCACCCGCTGAGCTCTCCATTCTCCTGCCAATCTATCTTTCTCCATCTCCGTTATCCTTACTCCCCTCTGCTCATAATATTTTATCTTGTCATTCTCTCACTCAGACAACCCGTCTCCACACCTTTCTTTGCCCCTAATCTCCTTTAAGCATAGCCTCGCTATTTTGCTACCCTCTCTTCTTTCTAACTTTTCTTTAAATCTCCAGGCCCTTTGCCCTGCTCTTTCTCTTAATAAATCTCTCTGCACCTCTTCCCTTACGATATACCCCGGGGTCCTCCAATCTACTCCCAATAACCATCTTATATATCTATTTTGCAACCTCTTCAAGCTATCCCATTCTCTCCATCCCCATATCTCCACCCTGCATCCAACCACTGATCAGACCAATACGTCAAACAACCATAATTTTCTACCCCAATTCCCACCAAACCTCCTCTTCCCTATCCCCCACACCTGACTAATTACAGCCGCCCCTTGTCTCACTCTCTCTTTTATCTGCGCCTCCCTCCCCCCGTTCCTTTGAAACACATACCCCAAATATTTATAAATTCCCTTACCTCCTCCAATCTCTCCCTCTTCCACCACAATTCCATCTTCTTCTCCCTCCCCCCTCCCCTCCTAAATCTCATAACTTTTGATTTATTTACGTTCACTTCCAAACCCTTTCTCGCTAGATATTTTTCCATCCCTCTCATCATTCCCCTCATCCCTTCCTCCTCCTCCGCTAACAACACCAAATCATCCGCATACGCCAATACATAAACCCTTCTTTCTCCAACCTTCACCCCATCCTATCCGTTCCTACCCAAATAGTCCTCTATATCCGCTGTCAACAAATTTAACAAATATGGGCTCAACGGGCATCCCTATCTCACTTCCCTACCTATCCAAAATTCATTCCCCACCTCCCCCCTGCCGCCACCCTATTCCTCGTCTTCCTATATAAGTCCCCACACTTTCCCACTAAACCCTCCCTCATCCTTCTCTCCCTCATCGCACTTAGTAAAGTCTCCCTATTGACCGTATCAAAAGCCGCCCTCAAATCTATAAATAACGCGATCAACCCACCTCCCTTCCTACTTAAATTTCTGCTAACCAGGTAATTTTTTACGTAGATGTTATCCATTGTACCCTTTCCTCTCCTGAACCCCGCCTGACACTCCGGAACTAGCTTCTTTCGCTCCACCTCCCTCCTAAACCTTTCTGCTAACAACTCCGCATACACTTTATACAAAGATCCGGCCAATGTCACACCCCTATACTCCTCCACCTTATTTCCCTCTCCTTTTTTCAGTACCGGCACCACTATTCCCTCATTCCAATCATCGATCCACCCCACTCCTGCCCATATTCTCCTACATATATTCCACACCCATTGCATTTTTCTTCCTGCATATTTCTTCCTCCATACTTCCATACCTCTGCTGGTATACCATCTCTCCCTGGCGCCTTCCCTACCTTCAATTTTCCAAGTGCCCTTACAATTTCCTCCCTTCCTATATCCTCTTCTCCCTTCTCCCACTTTCCCCTTTCTTCTCTCTCCACTTTCCAATCCACCCTTCCCAACTGCTTCTTGAGATAATCTTCCCACTCTCTTATCCCAATCCTACTACCGTCTTTTTTCTTTCTTCGTCTCTCCCTATTCACCACTTCCCACACCTTCCCCACCGTTTTCGCTTTTTTTAGCGCATCATTTTTTAACCCACTTTTTCCCAAGCTTTGTTTTCTTCCTTCCTTTCCTTATTACATAACGCCTTGTATTCATTTTTTCTTTCCATATACTCCTCCTTACACCCTCTACCCTCCCTCCACCTTTGTAACACCCTTCTTACATTCCTCTTTGCCTCCTTACACTCTTCATCCCACCACCCCCTTCTTCCACTCCCCACTTTCCCTACCTCCTTTTCTTCCAACACCGTTCTTATTCTCTTTCTCATAATCTCCCATTCCTCTTCAACCCCCCTTTTCTCATCCCTCATCTCCTTCTGCATCTCCTTCACCCATTTTCTTCTCCCTTCCTCCGACCATATTATTCTTTTTATTCCATCCTTCCCCCTATCCCCTTCCCTGTTCCCAGCCCTTACTCTTTTTCCACTTTTGATCCAGATCACCACCGGATGGTGATCCGAATCCACTTGATCCTCTATTTCCATTTTCTCAACATATTCCTTTGTGCTTACTTCTCCTAACTCATAATCAATCACTGACTCCTCTCTTCCACCCGTGTATGTCTATTCCCTCTCCTCATCTCCTTTTGTGTCCCTGTTCCATATTACCCATCCCAGTTCTTCAATCCTCTCCACCAATAATCTTCCCTCCGCGTTCACTTTCTTATCCTTCGACCTCCTACCTCCATCCTCGTTCTCCTTCCCTTCTCCCCTCATTTCTACACCCTTTTTCCCTGTCCTCGCATTAAAATCCCCTCTCACTATTGTCTTCATTTTTCCCTTCTCCTCCTTTATCCACTCCCTTAACCCCTCCAATTTTTCCTCTATCCCCCCGTTTATATACACCACCACGATCCTCCACCACTCTCCTCACCCCTATCCTCACTCTTCTCACCATTATCCCATCCCTTTCTTCCCAACCCTTCTCTTCTCTTGCCTCCATCTTCTTCTTTACTCCCAGCAACATCCCTCCCATGGCCCTATCCTTCCTATTTTTCCTACCCGCCCACTGTACCTCCCAACTAAAATTTTTCGGCAGTTTCCCAGCAATTCTCGTTCACTCTTCTTTGTCCACCCATGTCTCCATCATGATTACCACGTCCTAATTTTCCCATCCCTTCCAAAAACCTTTATCTTTTCCCTTAATCTCAGCCACATTCCAAAACACCATTTTCACACTCTCATCCTTCCTTTCCTCTTCTTCACTTTCTTGATTTTGTTTTTCCTTCTCCCCACCTAACCTCCCTACCCATATCTTTCTCTCTCCCCACCCGATCTTTCTCCCGCTTCCTTCCCCTTCTCTCCCTGTTTCCCCCTTCTTACTATTTTAACCAAGCCCTTTTTCTCTTCGTCCCATCTCCACCAAACCCCCTCCATCTTTATCATATCATCCTCCACCCAGACATTTTTTCCTTTCCTCCTCTCTCCCGCTGCAATTATGCCTAATTTTCTTCTTACCTCCCTCTCTTTCCACGATAGATCCTCCTCTATCCACACTTTTCTCCCCTTTAATCTCTTCTTCTTATCCGACACCTGCTTCTTGTCCTCTTCCTTCTCCAGCCTTAACCACACCATTTCCCCTTTATCTTCCCTTCCTGTGGCTATCCTCCTCATTTTGCCTATCCTCACTTCCGCCCCTATCTCTTTTAAAAGCTTTTCCACTCCCCATCTCCAGTCACCCTTTTTTCTAGGAACTCCTTTTATTATAATATTCCTCCTCCTTCACTCTTCCTTCTCTTTTCTCTATATATATATATATATATATATATATATATTCTCTTCTATCATTCTCAACCTTCCTTCCCATTTGTTCCCTACGTCTACTTCTTTTTTCACCTCCTTTTTCTTTTCCTCTCTCCCTTCTTTTTCTTCCAACCTTTTCTCCAGCTCTCTCATTTTATCCTTCATCTTCTCCTCCTCCATTCTTAATACCTCTTTCCTCTTCTTCCAATCCTCCAACTCCCTCTCCATGCTTTTTACTTTATCAATATACACCCCCATCTCCCTCCTAGTCTTCTCTAGCTCCTCTCATATCCCATTTTTTCCTTCTTTCCCTTCCTCCTCTTTATCTCTCTCCTTTCCACCTTCCTCTTTTCCACTTGGAGACCTCGCCGTCTTCCTGCTCTTTGCGAACAACCACTCCCCGTCCCTCTCCTTTCCCTCCTCACCATCCCTTTTTCTCTTCACCCAGATATCTAGAGGCGAGCTCTCGCTACTCGACCTCTCTCTCCTCCATCCCTTTATATTTCTCACCTTCTTCTCTATCCCTTTTTCTATTCTTTCTGCCATTCTTTTTCCACGCTACCACCTTAAGGTTTAAGCCCTTTCCGCCTTAAAGAATGTCCCCAGGAATTCCTTAGGGCTCTACATCTTTTGCCCCTTCAGCACTCTCTGCACCTTCTATTCACCACTTTCCTTTCCTTTGCCAACCTAACTTCCCGGCCCCTTGCCACTCTTTAACCTTCCTTAATACCCTCCCCTCGCTACACTCACCTCCACCTATATGTCCACTCCTTCCCACCACTCTCTTACACACTCACACACAACTCTCACTCTAACCACTGGCTACTTTTGTCAAAAAAGACTGAAAACGCTCTCAATACTATGAATCACTGTTCGCCAACTCGCTGCCGGAAACGGAAAAACTGCTGCATAAAGTAATGAATGCCATATGTAATACTGGTCTGTATATTAAAAAGAGTCATTATACAAGTATGTGTAGAGATGGAAAATCGAGTTGGCTCAGACTTGATGATATGCAAATTAGAAAACACCACTGGCCTAAAGGTGCTACAAATGTTTATAATTTTTTTTTAGAAAAAATAGAAAAATAAATATTTTACCATTGGTAAGACTTGAGGAAAGAAGAGAATTAGAAAAGAAGATAAATTTGAAGATAAACGTATATTCAACAACATGTGTGATATCTCGAGAAACTTCCTTTTTTTTTAAAAAAAAGGCGCCAAGTACACGCTAAACAAACATATATTTCTCTACAAAACCTGTTTTATAAAAAAAGTGATATCAAAAAAAGCACTAAGTACATTTGTGTACATTTTAATTAGAAATATTATATAAAATATTATATAGTAATGTAACGTCTCGTGTTCTTCGGTGGAATAACTCGCTAATTTAAGGTAGATACAATGAACGGAAACTCAGTGATTTTAGTAGAAAGAAAGAAGAATTAGTTGGATTTATTCAAAAAAAAGAAATAAAGAATACAGATGAATTTTTTGGCTGTTGAAGCAAAAATACAGTTTTTGGAGTGTGTATTTATTTACATCCGTTTATTAAAAATCTATAGCATAAACGTTTTCAACCTTTTAATTAGGCCCTTATCAAATGCATGTCTACAAAGAATTAAGGTAGAATTCAATAAATGAAATTGAAAATAATTAATCAAGAATCGCAGAATAAAACCAATATACATAAGTCACTGACAAAAATCTTAGCTATTATACGTCGCTGAGTGCTGATCGTGGATGTCCATGTTGCACAAGTCGTCCCGACCAACACTTTACAAGAGTGAATACGCGACTGAGAAACAAACGTGTGTATAAAGATAGAAATCAAATCTACAAATAACATAACACTTTATGATGTGTTATCGACAAACGGTAAATATGAATTGTCTAAATTTTCCGTGTCACATTATAGATTAAGTCCGCGAACTTGACTTCTTATATGTAGCATTTCTGATACCAATCTTTTGCTGTAAGATCTCTCATAATCCAATATTTCTACTCTGTCCCACTCAAATTCATGTGAGTATTGCAGTCTGTGTTCAGTTATTACAAATTTTTAGTGGCATTTTTATTAATATGGCTTTTATGTTCCTTAATTCTGGTTTGTAACATTCTGCCAGTTTGTCCTACATACAAAGCTTCACATTCATGGCACTTGATCTTATATACTACTTAAGGATGTGAGAGAAAGGGCAAAGGATCCTTAAGAACTTTGATAAATTTAGCCAGTTTGTCGAGGTTGTAATGTCACCAGAGCCGGAACCACGTGATGACCAGGAAGCGTGGCAGGACACGGAGCAACACCGGATGACAGTTAGGGATGCGGTGCTAAACGCCCAGCTGGGTTACGAAAAGACAGAGCTCCGAAAGGAAGCAATAAGTTGGGCAAAATCCGTGTTAAGGGAAGTCTTGAGCAGAGTGGAGTCAAGAACAGGTCCCTGAAAAGAAAGAACAATATTATTAGTCTTAAGGATTAATTTTTATTTCTTTATGTTATAAGTAAAGTAGACATACTTAACTGAATGCGAGCGAAGACTAGCGCGTAGACGTAAGACTAGTCGAAAGCTTGCGTTTTGTTTTGTTTAATATACTTACGCGGCAATATGACAACAAACCGAAACAGTAGGTTTTATTGTTGTAAGTGTTTAAGATGGGGCGAAAGACGAGGGAACGTAGCCAGATTAACCTTCAACTGTGAAAGGAGCTGCGTCAGCGAGTAAGGAAGCTTAAGAGCCGTTTTAAGTTTCACTTGGTTGTAAGAGGGTGTTCCTTTATTTTATTTTATTTTATTTTACAGTTTTGTTTTGTTTGTTTTACTGTTAGTGCGACTCTAGTTGTTTTAAGTTGTGTAGGACGGTTAAACACCGTAAGAAAGGCTAGTCGTACGTTGTAAGGTTGTTAGTAATGTTCTTTTTATTTTAAGCCTGTAAAAGTGCAAGATGGGCTGTGAACAACCGTTGTTAGTTAGTAGCAAGTTAAAAACACACGAAGGCGACTTAAACGTTGTGCAAATTAATTAAAAGAGCTGTTTAAGCAGTTGAAATAAAATATGCTAGTTAAGAGACAAAAATAGGTTAACAAGGTTTAATTAAAGATACTTACGCGTACTATGGAGAAAAAATCGTTAACTAGTAATTTTGAGATTAAAGTTAAAAAGTTGAATTAAAGGAAAATTTTGGTATCTTGCAAAAGAGGAAGTTATGGAGAAAGGCAACATATCAAAATTTTGGCTTAATTAACAGTTTAAAAATAATTTGTTAATTAACAAATTATTTATACAAAACCTTGTTTTCCTGTTAAAAGAGGTTCGCATGGCAACAAAAATTGCGCTTAATTCGCGCTCGTGTGAAGGGGTTAGTTTTGGAAGGTTTTCTGTTCTTAAGTTGAACGTACCTAAAGGCAGGACCCACATGCGCGGAGGTGAGTAGTGCCTTTAGGTCGAGGAAGAAGCAGCGACCATCTTGGGTCGCCAGTCGATTTCTGGAAACTGCACGAGGCAGACGCGTTGCGTGAAATTCGTACTATAACAAGTTATCCAACGACTCGTGCGTTCACTAATTAACAAGCCATTAGTGATTTTGATATACTGTGTATTACTGTTAGTGATAAGCTTGGATAATAAAGCTTTATATATATATATATATTCTTAGTGAATTACTGAGTGGTTTATTTCGTGCGCGAGTGCACGGGAACAATACCTGCCTATTCAACAGGGTGCGGAGGGGTAATCCACCCCGTGAGGACTCGAGTGGCAGCATCCCTTGTTGCTTGGAGGGAAATAAGCAACTGGCGACCGTGATTCATCGATTCAAGGGTAAATCCTTGACCATTACAGCGCCTAAACCCGGTCACAGTAATAAGCTAAACGCGTATGTAATTTTGAAAGAAATATTTCTGAAAATCTCTCCAAAAATTTATTGATGTAAGGCAAGACAAACCAGTGACGCTGTATGTCATTAGAACTTTTGCTAGACAAAAATCTTCTTATGTCATTATTTTTATAAAAATTCTGTTTCAGTCTAAGGATAAAATTATCATATATGAAGTCCATCGGATAGTTAATGTCAAGTAATAAATTAAAACTACAGTCAAAATTTTTGGAATGACATCTAGGATGTGATAAAAAGAAGGCTCTGTCTACGAGGCTGATGATCGTGCCTCTTTTTTGGCAAATAGGATGGTTAGAAAAATAATTCAGATATATCTACCAGAAAACTTTGGCTTATGATGCCAGTCGTGTAGTAATCTGTTATTATTTTTAATAATAGTGATGTCTAAAAAATTAAGTCTATCCCCACCAACTTCCATAGTGAACTAAAGCCGTAGGTGATAAGAATTGTAAAGCTTTAAAACAGCGTCAAATTGCTCTTTAGGAACCATGAGAGCTATGTCATTGACGTATCTGACATGTAAATGTGGACGGAAAGAGAGAGATTCACAAATGGATGTTTCAAGATCCTGCATTACAATGTCTGTAAGGATCGGAGAGAGTGGAGAGCCCATAGGAACAAAGGTTTGTTTGTAATATTTGTTATTAAAAAGAAAAAAAGTAGAGTTGAACACAAGATTGATTGTTAGAAAAAATTCTTCTTTAAGTAAACTAGTATTATGTGTTAGTAAAGGCCATCTCTTCTCCAAACCACTAATTACAAGTTTAATAGGAATGTTAGTAAAAAGAGATACCATGTCGAGTGAAATAAGCTCAAACGTTTCAGCAAAAGTTACATTAGAGATTAAACTAGCAAGGTAGAAGCTATTATAAACAAAACTCGACGGGAGTTGAAAATTTTTTAAAATTATAATAGTGTATATATGGGAGTTCTAATTCAGGAGCTCCGAGAGGGGTGCGGGGTATGACGTCACAGGGGGAGGGGCGACGTCAACATAGGAGAGGGGAAGGGGAGGGGTAATGACGTCATGCGGGGAGGCGGTATGACGTCACTGGTGGAGGGGGGTATGACGTCACACGGGGAAGGGAAGGGGACGCGCGGTGTGACGTCACAGGGGACGTCACAGGATATGACGTCACATGATATGACGTCACGCGTGAAATGATGTCACTATGACGTCACGCGGGGGCGTGGTTCTGACGTCACAGGATATGACGTCACGCGGGACACTATGACAACGTGGAGCAACAAAATGACGCTACGCAACAATATGGCAGCGAGCTTGACGACGTCACATGGCAATATGGTGGAGCGTG
>NW_018022142.1:0-17090 GCF_002006095.1 Pseudomyrmex gracilis
CTTAATATAATATCAATCGCTTAAAAAATGTTATCAACATAATGACACCACTTATAGTTTTAAGATATTACTTTTAAAAAATCACGAAAAAATTATCGGTAAATATAGGTAAATATGAGTAAATATACCGGTATTATCGTATACCGGTATATCGTATACCGTATATCTGCATTTCGGTTTGCATAAGGATTTTCATACAATTACCCAAAAATATCGGAAAAATACCGGTATTTTGCATACCGGTATAAGTCCCTGGTTTTAAGTGCTGTGAACATACAGGACATACGATCTTCTATCGATCTTTTTTCTCTTGACTTGTGTGACTGCATACCAATAAATTTATACTTTTTCTACTCAGAATATTTTCGAAGTAATAAAAAAGTTTACAGCATAGTTGCTGCTTATATTAGTCAGCTATTTATAGTTCGACAATAAAGAGAACTTCAAATAGAATAAATCATACATGTGCTGTGGCACTTGTACTAGAGTCCTAAAATAGTTAAAAAAATAGCACTCTACTTTACTAAATGTATACATTATGTATGTACATACCCTATAAAACGCTATATTTTTATCATTATACACTGCTGTGAAAACTAACTGACACTGAGTGCAATGCCTTGTTGTTGAATAAATAACAATGAAGAATTTTTACTACCACGTGACGGCAATGAAAGGTAACCGAAAAAATCACGATCTCTTTTTTGAAGAGTCGCATTATACGCCAGTGTACCACATTTGTAATCGTCCAATTTCAATAATTACACAAATTCGCGTCAGTACTTAATCACATGTGTGTGAGTGTTTTTTTTTTAAACTAATAGTAAAAACCAAATGGTGCAATTTTATATACTATAAAAAAGTTAACATTCTATTTACAGTACGTATATAATATATACACACTATCATAAACCAGTCAAAAAAAGTATCAAATTCAGTATTTTTATAGAGACGTTTTTATTGTCACAGTTTTACTAATTGTCACTTTTTATGGTCACTTTTTTTCTTTACTGTGATAAGAATAAATTGTTGCTTAAAAAGCGAAAAAACATTGTTTTTTGGTTTATATTTAATTTTATTCCCCTACTGATGTTTACAATTTACAAAAATTAATAAGTTGATACTTAAACTTGATTATCTTTTATCTGTTCTATAAATATTTGTATAAAATAATTTTGTTTTTATTCTCTCTTAGATCTTAAAACTATAAGTTTATTTGTTCTCATATTACAATAACTTAAAATGTCACAAAAAATGTAGTAATAATTATAATTCCAAAATTACAATTATTATAATTACACGTAAATATGATCTTACATAATTACTTTTTTCTGGTACAATATGCACAGTTTTGTTATACGTACTCAGATACTTGCAATGTCAAGCAATTCTTTTTATCAAGATATAAAACGATTCTTGTTTCTTTTAATCGTTTTTTTAAATCTATGTCACATTGCCTTAATATGAATACTTATCTATTCATAGTCTCATATTTTTTATGTGGTTTACTAAATGATGAATAAATTTGAACATTAGGTTTTTGTGATTCAAACTGCTTTACATCCTCCAGAGTTACAGAACAACCAGTTATATCCAACTCTATCAAGTTTGGTAATGTCAAAGCTATATTGATATCAATTCTAGTAACATGCGAATAATGTCTAAATCGAAATAAAAACATCAGTGTTTAAAATAGTTTTGGTTTTGGTGTCTAGACTTACGATTTACCTAATATGTAATTTCTTCAAATTATTACATCTACTTATATACCGACTAAAATTTGACAACAAATAGTTCTGGAACCTCTCGTTTTTGTCACTGATTATTTCTTTAACTCTATTTTCGGCATGAAGAGGCTAAAGCAAAAAAAGTTATATTATCATTTAGTTCGCAACAAGAAAGTGCTGAATTGTGTTACTACTATTAACAATACATGCAAGCGTGTATGTTTGAGAGGCAAAAATAAAGAAAACAAAAAATAGAGAAGACATACTTCTACTGTATATAAAAAGTTATACAACTCATCAAACTCATGCAAAGGAATATATTCTTTGTAATAAAAGATTTGTAACTCTTTTAATGATTCACTTGACCATTCGTTTCTTAAATATTTAGGACAATCTAGATACAGTTCCTCTAAAGATTCAATTTGACAAAACCATTCAACTAACTTTTCTTCTATTGATGTGTTTCGAAAGTCCAGAATCTATAAAAAGAATAAAAGAAAAAAACATGTCTAGAAAAGTGTGCTTTTCGCAGTAGTAGATGGAATGCAGAACTATTAATGTTTTAGAATAAACAATACCTTTACTTTTTGGCACTTACAAGTGAAAGTAAATAAATCTATGTCTGAATTAAATACCCGTACACAAAAACATGAAAATATTTTAAGTTTCTGAAGTTCTGTAAGGTTACTTATATTTGTCAAAAATGTCGATTGTAGAATCCATAAAACATTATTAAACATCAAGTGCTAAAATTTATATTTTCCATAAAGTTTTATGTCGTTATAAACAATGTGTATGTAAGAGTATGTGTGTATAGTACAATACAATAGATATGTATAAATACGTATAGATATGTAAAATATATATGTATAGTACAATAACTTACTTTTACATAAGGTACGAACCTACATATTCCACGAAAAAAATGGTACGTATACGATAACAGTATAAAACTAGTAAAAGCTACACAATTTTTGATTTCAAGTTTCTGTATAGTTGTTGACATTTCTGGCGTAACCTACAATTAATTGTAATAAAGTGACATGTACCAAACCTGAGAAAAAAATTTAACAACTTTAATATGCTATATATAAAGTATGCTTTGCATAATAGTACTATAAAAGTGTCAAATGTATTTTGATATTGCTATAAGTGTTACAGACACATTTGATAATATATCGATATTAACATACAAAGATGTTTTTTCGGGTTTGAACCGCGTTAGTGTCATTTTAATAACGACGTTTCGTGAACATTACAACTCACTTCATCAGGGTTTGAAGAGCAGTCTGATACAGTATTAGGCTGCTCTTCAAACCCTGATGAAGTAAGCTGTAACGTTCACGAAACGTCGGTATTAAAATGACACTAACGCGGTTCAAACCCGAAAAAACATCTTTGTATGTTAATACTACACACCGCGAAAGCATCAAATATCAAATATATCGATATTTGATACGAATACCCAGTAAACAATTTGTTCGCAATTTGCCGGCAAACTGTCAGCAATTTTAAGCAAAACTACTCAGCAAATTAGTATCAACTGTGTCCGCATTAGGCTTCGATTTTGTTGCCAAAGCTTGTCGACAAAAAGTAACAGCAACTTGCTAGCAAAACCCGAGCAAAGCTTGATACATATTGAAACATATTTTGGTCTGAGACCAAACTGACTTTAAATATGAAGCAAGATCTGCGCAACACGACACAGCTTTGCTTGGTTTTTGCCAGCAAGTTGCTCTTATATTTTGTCACCAAGCTCTAATATATTTTTGCTAGCAATTTTACAACATTGCCAGACAAAACAAACTCTGCATCATATTTGATGTCTTTCTGCTAATAAAATTTGTAACAAGCGTTTGGCAAAATCTGTTTTGAATTTGACAGATTTGGTTATCTTGATATGTACGACATTATTATCATTCTAAAAGTATTAAAACGTAACAAACTGTACAAATATAAGTAATGGTAACTTGTAACATTTTATTTTACACTTTACACTGCTGTACTTCTTTTTTTTTTAAATTAAACTCTTTCTTGCTAAAAACACTTTATATACAGACTTACTTAATACACAATTTCATCGTAAGCGACTTAGTTTCAAACACCTAACACATTTTATTCTAGCATTAAGGGCCTTCTACAATAAGATATTAGTAATAAATCAGAAGTCAGAAGCAAGAAACTGACCAATCACAGTCAAATCACAGAAGAATAATCGATTGTAATTAATCAATTTCTTGCTTCTGACTTCTGATTTATTACTAATATATTATTGTAGAAAGCTCTTTAGAAATGTACTAACACTTGAGACCAAAAGCACACCGCATAAGAAAGTAAATAAAAAAACTATTGTATTCTAATTTCCTAATAACTTACAATTTAGCTGTTTGTTAAATGTGTACATACTGTAAATAGTTTTATAAAAAGTAAAATATACCTCATCCATATTAATAAAATAGTTCTCGATTTTTAATGTGTTAAGTATTCGGCATATTTGTTTCACTTTAGAAAAAAATAAATGTCCAAGCAGATTTTCACTATCTTGTTGGAAATCTCCACGTATTGCTAAGGTGTGTGTTAATGGTTGTAAAAAAGTTTCATACGGCTCCATTTGAGACGGAAGAATAGGTTCTTTGCTGTAGTCTAAATTCCATAAAATTTTATCTGCCGCTACTCTTGAAAATCTTGTGCAACATCTATAATAATATAAATATAAATATTTATAATAATATAAATATATTTCAACAAAATCTATTTTAATACATATAAAATATAAGTATATTATCTTAAGAAGAGACGATTGATATTATTTCAAACGACTATATGTCGTTTGACAAACTGTCACACAAGCAATACGTATAATAATAAGCCCGCTTTTCTGAAAGATACAGTTTGTCAACAATAGCAATGTCGTACTATTGTCGCTATCTATACAGTGTTTCGGATATTTATCTGTCACTCGCCTCCCGTAAATAAAACAACTCACAATCGGAGATTCTTCAAGTTGTTTATGTCCATATTTTTAAATATACAAAGAAGAACTTCATCTGGAAAGTCAAGAATAGTTTTTGTTGTTTGTTGTTTGTTTGTTTTTTTTTCTTGTATCGGCACATCGCGGTCGTGCTGTTGTGTTTTATCATCTTCTACTTCAAGTTCTATCTTACTGTGGGTCCTTTTTCTAGGTTTGCCCTCGAAAGAAGTCGAAGGTTTGTCCTGGTCCATGTGTTTATTTTTTGTACTCATATATGAAAAACACTTGATACTTAGATAAAGAGAAAAACGACAAATTTACATTTAAAAAATCAGATATCATCTCGTTTGTGATATGCTTACGTTTAGTATTATTGCCGGCGATTGTGAAGAACTTGAAGGTCCGATATGTTGTCGAGAGATGTAACACACGTGTATCTTCTTTGGCCTACAGAAGCTGAACCCAATGCCGTAAGTCCGTTTCATTAACTTTCTTTTTGAATTTTAACTGCCATCCCCACAACTTCTTATTTCTGCCTATGCTGTTTTACCTGTCAGTTTTGTTATCTTTGTTTATCTTTGATTGACACACTACTTACGTCATACTGTGAATGTTTGCCANTTATAACTATAGATTCCTACTTTTCCTACTGACAGTATTGTTGATGTAATNGAGAATTACTGCACCTCTTTCTCTATTTGAAGTTTATACAAGATAGATATTTTTAAGTAAGTAGGAGGGTATACGGAGTCTCTCATATATGAGATGCAAAAGTAGCATACGAATTTTAAGAGAGTGAAATTTCAATTAAAAAAACTCACGTGTAAGATTTACACGTATACATATGTGTACATCTATATATACACGAATATTATCGCAAAACTTCCAGCGAAGTATTGGCTCTTAATGACCGATTTACATGTACTTATAAATATTTTCACAAAGCACACTTTATCGTAAGGATATTCTACAGACATTATTATGAGATATCGCAATATCCATAAGACATTTCAAATTGGTCTCAGATATCTCTGAGAGATATCCATAAGTTGTACTAATGTCCGCTTTAGTGATATNTTACGGATAACATAGATAATGTCCAAAGGGTATCCGAGAGAACTCTAGAAATATCGTACGATATAATCCCACATAGCACGTAATATTATTGCAATTATAGAAATATTACCGTAATGTTAATGTAATATCTAAATGTCAGTAATATGTAACTGTCCGCCGAAATGCATCACAGCAATATTGTGGTGATATATAACAAAAAAAATACGACACATTGCCTTGTAAGAGAATAGCCCCTTGCACACAGCCCGCGAGACTACTTGATCTTTACTAAAATATAATTCTTTTATCTACGTATTATCAAGCTTTTCTACACATTTTATTTATTATTTATGTATAAGTTATTATTTTATTAAACCTTTTACAGTGTAATGTACCTACACCAATGGATAATAAATTTTTTTAAGTATTATTATTATTATTGTTGTTGTTGTTGTTGTTGTTGTTATTATTATTATTTATAATTTAAAATACATTATTATAACGTGAACAAATGATTTGGTAACATATGCTGATTATTGTAGTCAATTCTTAATAAATATATACCACAAGGGAAATATAAAATATAAATAAAAATAAATATAATATACTATAATGAAGGATATAATATATAAAAATATGTATACACATTTATATGTATCACTTTTATTATATAATAATAGTTGTACAGTAAGTAATTTTATAGTAAAAGTGTTTTACACAAAAAGTGTTTTTTGTTGATATAATACATTTTGANAACAAATGTAAAGACGGTGTAATTTTTTTTTCTAAGATGTTTGAATAAGTGTTAGACAGTTTTATATATACGCTTATTTTGTAAGTATAAAAATATTGAAAACATTTATTTAAAATTTGAGTATTACCTAAAATAGTGTACATATATGAATTTATATTGAGATCGCATTTACACTTTGAAATAGTTTACGATATTCTCAAGATAAAATATGTTGTGTGTACATATGTCCGAGAGATATCCACAGATGTGGAAAAGATATCCACCAAATATTATTTGGACAGTTTAAAATATCTAGTAGATATCCATAAGATATATTTGGAATAATTGGAATAAATTTTATAATGTTCACAAGATATCCTGCTTTATCACTTGGCTTTACATAAAATATCTCACGATATCTTATTGTAATATCCGGAAAATTACTTATTGGGATATTTCTGAGATTGCACTTGAAAATCCCGATGATTTTGGGATATCCGCAAGATATAGTGTGCTGTGTGGGTTTATATTTTCACGATGAACGAAAAAATAGACGGAATAAGGCATACATGTGCTGTGATACTTGTACTAGATTTTTGACGTATGTAGGTAAACTATTTGTAATATCACACAGTTTGGAGATCTTTTTATAACTATATATAACATTAGACAAACTTTTTCGATTTTGTATATATTCTCGTCACACCTTAAGAATTACTTTTATTATGTTACAAAAACCGAAATTGCTACAAAGAATATAATATAAAATCATACTCGTTAGTTTAATTTACAAAACGAATTATTAAATTGTACAAATATTAAATTAAGTATTTTTGCTGTTTAATGAACGCGGGACTTAAAAAATGGATTTTTTGTCGCAAACAATTTAAAACATATGTCATTGTTTTTAATATGGTTTGAAATGTAATAATTACGAATAAAGAAAACTTATAGAAAAACAAACTAACGACAAACTAATCTTGGGAAAAATTACTTAATATAGCAATACTAATACAGTTAAATTACTAATACAGTTAAATTTTTTAAAAGTGTTATTTAAAGTGTAAGAGTTTACTTAATAAATTTTGAAGTAATTTAAAGTGTGGAAAACATTGATGTAAAGTGATCTAAACAAGTTAAAAGTATTTCAAGAGTGATTTTAAGAGATAATCTTAGAAAACACAAAAATTTCAAAAAATGATTTCAAAATAGTCTTTAAGTCTTCTAAAGGAATAGCAACTCAACTTTATAGCTTCTAAAGTTATTGTTTTTATTATTTATAAGATTTATAAAACTTTATATAGCATTTAAAGGTATTCTTTTTATTATTTCCATTGTATCTAAAATTTTTTAAATGCTTCTAAGTTTTTTAAGGTTTGTAAAAACTAAACATTTGTTTCCTTGTATATAAAAAAACAATTCATATCTTTGCAAGAGTTTTTTTAGTTTCTCTAATTAAGTCTATTTCCTGATAGGAAACTATTTACAAAATTATGTGACAAAATCTTGCACTAAAATTGTAATTTGCAATTATACAGACATATTTTAGGAAATAGATGCAAAAACATTGCTCTTTTCTAAAATATTTGTAGTTTTTTGCAAAATTGGTTTCCAAATATTATTTCGGCAAAAGAATAACGATATGGCAAATCATCTTAGCAGTATATTTGCAAAATTACTTTCACAAAAAAATTGTTTCGCAATTTTTGACAAATAATATTTACAAAATTATATTTTGACATAACTAGTGCGTTATGGCGAATCATCTTAGTGCAATCATTGCAAAAACGTCGCCAAACATAATGCCATTTTTGTGCAATAGTTTCACAAATGTACCTATTAGGTTACACGCATTGTGGCAATGTTCCTATAAAAATTTTACTAATACGCCCAAATATTTTCCAAAGACAACAATCTTTTATTTCTTTACACTTTTTACATGCAATTACGATAAGATTCACATAAACTACATCGGAATATTTAATTATTTTTTTAAAGCTAAATTTTTTTTTTTTTTGTAACTTTGTAGTTATTCTTCTGATGCACAAGTTTGACAATTTTTTTGATAATCAACTTGTACAGTTATAGATACTAAAATAAAAAGGTTTAGGTAATAAACGCATCACATTAGGAAAAGCGTAGAGTAGCCTAAAAATGGTCGTAGACACATTTTATGTGGTCCCGTTCTTGAACACAGCAATACATGCGTTTTTTACTTATGTCCACGAATCGAGTGAATAAAGTGCTATATTCTCGCAATTGATAGTTGCAAAGTGAAAGCATGCTTCTTTTCTAGTCGTGTAACACACATAAACTAAAAAGCAGTTGTGCCTTGATTTAATATACCTTTTTAAGCTCAATTTCATGCAGAACTGACGCGCTAGTCACATTCTGTAATTGTTAGAAGCAAGCGACTTGTCATACAAGTGAATAAAAACGACGAAAAGTAGTTAAAATGGCAGATTTTCCTACTTAGGAACATGTAAAAGTCGCACGAAGTCGCAAACTTGAGAAATAGAATAAATGAAGACTTAATTGGAAGTTAAATTCTTATACCATTTTGTTCATTTTTTGTCGTTTTTTTTTATTTTTACGAATTGCTATCTCACTCGCTTTAAAGAATTACCGATCGTGAACATCGCATCATATTTTACCGAAATGTATCTTGAAAACTTTTGAGGAATAAAAATTTNCAGACGTCATATAATTAAATGTGGCACCATATTATAGACATTTACCGACTTTATCAAACCACTCATCTATTTTGGTACATGTAGTTTTGCTAGAGACATATTTAAGTGTTTTATATACCTCAAAATTACTAAAGAAATTCTTTTACTTATTTACATAACACACTGTAAATATGCTCAGTTTTACTGAAATCGAATTTTTTAAATGCTCTGTAAAAATCTTTTTTATTGTATATTTTGGTGTTTTTCAAAAGGAACTACTCTTTGTAAACCATTTTATGTATATATATAAATAATAAATTACACGCTTTTGAATTATCACCAAGAATAATATTATTTACTTATTTACTAGATTCAGTGAGATAATCGTATGATATACCATCACTGGTGACCACCATCTATCATTTATCAAAATAAATAATTTTATAAACAGAAATATTTATTTTCTCTGTATTAAACTAATATTCTTCAATACTTAATTCTTAAGCATCCGGCATGTTTGTAAGATAAAAACAAGTAGAGGTTCAATAGAATTTCTATAAAATGATATTGTAACGATATTTACCATATGATTCCTACGATAGAAAGTACCACATACTGCTAAGCAACCTGTTACCAGTTCTAATATGTGTTCATACTGTACACACGGATAAAATTCGAGCAAGTACGATTTTTTATCATAATCCATAATCCAGAGCGATTTATCTAATATTAGTCTTGATAATCTCTGACAACATCTATGACAAAAATCTCACAACAAGGTTTATTTTACGAAATAAAAAATATATACGAGAAACGAGTATAAGTATTTCACACGACTGTATTGTGACAAACTGTCATACAAACACTGTTGAGCGATAAAAGAACCTATGCTTAACAGCTGTAATTCTGGAGGATAAAACTTGTCAACAACATCAATGATTTAGTAATCGAAGCTGAACTTGAGAAGAAAATCTTATTATTACGCATATAGACAAAAAATTGGTCAAAGTAAAGATACCAAACCACTTGTTAACAGCCAATTGCTGTGGAGTGGAAAAGATTTCTGCTCGCATGAAATATGCGCAAAACGGACAAGGTATCATCTATTTTCTCGACGTAAGCTCAGTATACTATGACTATCTATGTAAACGATACCTAACTGTATCGTTTTGAATATTTCTTAATCACATCAAGGAAAAAAATAACACAAATAAAAATAATTCTATCACATTCTATTATATGAAGCAGAATTCCACTCGGTAGTTCAAGAAGATTTCTTGTTTGCTTCTGGTTGAGTTTGTTTTCTATCACTCTTTACTTCGATTTCTGTATTACTGCTGGTTTTTTTTTAGATTCTTCTTCAAAAACAGTAGAAGATTGAAAATGTAGTCTGTATTTATTTGTACTTTTTGTTTTGCACTTATCTGAAAATCAATTACAAAGTAGAAAGTAGGAAAAGCGGTACATTTTCATTTCAAGACTTTTAATAATTGTGTTTGTAATAAGCTTACGTTTAATACAAGTAATGTAAGGGTAATTGTTGCACCACGTGTTACAAAACGTGAAGATTATAATCGACTTCAGGACGCGTAACATACATTCATATATATCTTTGTCACACGAACTGAACACGTTGATTCAAGTCCAAAACATAAATTTTCTGTTTAAATGTTATCTGTTGTCTGTACCAAACCTTCTTACTCGAGTCTATAGTGTGCTATTTTTACTGCCAGGTTTATTATTTCTGATTATACTAATTGAATAAACACACTAGTTACGTCATATTGACATTGCAAGTGTGTCAGTTCTTAAATCAAATCTCACGAAAAGTTCTACGCTAAGTGTTCGTATTACTGAATTTAGTAAAACTTTTCTACATTTCGAGAGATGTAATTTGGCGTTTCGAGTATAGAAATATAGACTATTCTTAATTATATTGGTAGCACCGCTTACGAGATATATGATTCCTTAAGTGGTTATTTTTGGTTTAGTGCACTTATGGTTCAGTGGATTTGTAAAGCTAGTTTATACTGCATTCAAAAATTTTTTAATTTTATTTCCGTTTAAGAAAGTGTCGTAAGATACTTCTTGCTACACCAGTTCTACAATTTAGAATGCATTCTGTCTGATTCTTATTTGGAAAAATTTTTGCACAATGCAAAAGAATAGCGATAGCAATACGCAATAGTCACAGAATTTCAAATCGTCGAAATTTTTATCGCCATTTGTTTATTCCGTTTTCTGATTTACAATGATACATGTGTATTTTTGAATGTTAAATTTCGTTGTGTTTACCGATAGTTATAAATACAAACCTTATAAAGCCGATGTTTGGTTTCTTGTTATTGCTATTTTGTCGATTAGTGCAAGAGGCGTAACAACACAAGGCGTTCTTTGTGTACTGGCGTTTCAGTAAATCGGTGATATGCACGCTTCATTTAATTGTCGCAGTTCAATGTTCGCCTAAACGACAGCCATGTTTACCATTACTTTGCTGATCACCATTAGTCCTGGTAAGAGCCTGAATACACTTGTCGCGTGTCGCGACGTCACACAACAGCGCGATAATCAAAATGCATTTTCTAAATGGATGATCACATTGCGGAATTGTGTGATGAATACTGACAGTGTATATCAAACCGCAGTCAAAAGTAATCATGGTTTAGTTTTGAAACATATAAACCAGCGTGTACAGAATACAATCAACGCGGAAAACAATATATATTATGTAACATTACTTAATCATATATGATTCAACCTAAAAATTCTAAACTTACATATACTGTATAAATTGTAAAATTATATTTACAGTACATATATAATATATACCACCTATAATATAACCGTCAGAAAAAGTATAAAGTTAAGTATTTTTGTAATGACGTTATTATTTTACCCATCCTTTCGACTTGGCAATTTTTTGTGATCGATGCTTTCTCTTTAACGTGATAGGATCAAAAGTTTGCTTACAACAAGAAAACACTGTTGTGTGTTTCATATTTGGTTTTATTTTCATTATTACGTTTACAAATTACAAGACAGTAGTTGTAATGCAAACAATTTATGGTTACTTTTTTAAGCTGATATGTATAAGGTTTAAGTTTATTCTAAGTTCATCATAATTTCTCACAGTAGTCAGTAAATAAGTTTACGCGTCTACAGACTCACATAATAATAAATATTAAACTAAAATATAAAATTTGTTGTGATTGCGTTTCTATAGTCGATATGACACCAAATATCAATTGTTTAAAATTAATACGTAGATATTTAGAAGTAAGAATTTTTTATGTGTTTTATTAAAATCTGTATAAAGTAATTTTGTTTCTATTCTCTCTTAGATATTAAAACTATAAGTTTATAACTTTGTATATTACAATAAGTTGATACAAGGTTTCGTAATAATTATAATTGCAATTATAATTACTACAATTACGTAATTGTGATCGTCATGCACACTTACTTTTTTCACGAAAATTACAGGTTTGTTAAAATTACTCAAATACTTGCGATATCAAGTACTACTTTTTATCGAAATAGGAAACAATTTTCGTTTCTACCTTGTTTCTTCTATAATCTATGTCAAAATGATTTTGTATAAATACTTATCTTACTTATACTGTTTTAGCATATCGTTCATGTGGTTTACTAAAAGATGAATAAATTTTAACATTAGGTCTTTGTGATTCAAAGTCTTTAACATCTTCCGGAGTTACAGAACAACCAGTTATATCCAACTCTATTAAGTTTGGTAATGTCGACAACATAATATTGATATGTGTTCTTGTAACATGTGAATAATGTCTAAAAACATATATAAGCATTATTCTGTAAATTAGTTTTAGTTTTTGGTTGTTAGACTTACGGTTTACCTAATATGTAATATCTTCAAATTAGTACATCTACTTATATAACGACTACTATTTGACAACAAATAGTTCTGGAACAGATCGTTCCTGTAAATGATTATTTCTTCAATTTTGTTTTCAGCAAGTTGAGACTAAATCAAAAGAAATTATATTATTATCTAGTGCGCAAAAAAATGGATGATGTTTGTTACTACTATTGTATAATGCAAGCATGTATGTTTGAGTAACTAAAATGAAGGAAACGAAAATATGGAAGACTTACTTTTATTGTATCAAAAAAGATACAACGCTTATCTTCAATCAAAGGCCTGTATTCTTTGTAAGAAAAGTTTTGTAACTCCTGTAACGAGTTAATTGACAATTCTTTCCTTAAATATTTCGGACATTCTAAATACAGTTTATTTAAAGAGTCACCTTTACAAAACCATTCAAGTAGCTCATCCGCTACTACTGTGTTTTGAAAGTTTAGAGTCTATAAAAAAAGGAAAAAAAATTAAACACTTCTATAGAAAAGTGTGCTTTTCACAATAAATAAAAAGCAGAGTTATTAAGGTTTTGAAATAAACAATACCTGAAGCTTTTGGATGTGACAAAGAAGTGTATTTAAAGTAATGTCTGCATACGAACATTCTTGCACACGAAAACATGAAGTTACTTCAAGTGTGTGAAGTTCTGTAAGCATACATATAGTGGGCACAAGTAGCGGCGTATCCCATAGAACGTTGTTCCAAATCAAGTGCTAAAATTTATATTTTTAACACAGTATTGTGTCGTTAAGAGAATACTGAATACCGACTATAGGAACCTGTAAATGCACGTTGTAATATTTCGTTTTGTGCCGTATTTACTGCATAAAGTCCAAAATGCTTTGACAGAAATTAGTAAAATGTGCTAAAATATTGCTGTTGTTCTTTGGAATGTTATAATTTAGTATAAATTTTTCTTTTACAGTTTATTTTTATACTCTCACCATATATTCATGTTCATATAAGTATTTCTAAAATATGTACGTATCTTATGTACGTATTTTATACTAAACTACAACAATGAATACGACAAACAAGACTTCAATGAGACTCTCACATTATGATTGGAATGTATAAGTGACAAAAAAAAGCGATTCTCGTAATGACAGTATAAGTTATCATATACTATCTTTGTGAAGAAAAAAAGAGCAGTATATATCTGTTTTTAAAAGCAGTATGTAATGTTTTATATTTATTTGCTTATGTAGAAGCATTTTTTACGTAAAGCAGTACACAAAATTAAACAGTAGTGAAATTTATTTTTAAAACATTGATTTACAGGTCTTCATAGTCGGTATCCAATACCTTCTTACTCAAAATGTGTATGTATGATACAGTACACTAGATATATATAAAGATGTATAAACATGGAAAAGATGTATAAGCAACAACTTACTTTTATATTGGGGAAACAAATAAAAAAACAACTACGCCACTTCAAGTTGTTATTAAGACGAGTACTAGTTATACAAGTTTTGATTTCAAGTTTCTCAAGAGTTGGTAAAGTCATCGATATATACTAAAACAATTTTAATAAAGTGTCATGGATTTGTAACAAAACTAAGGAAGAAAAGTTTTACCAGATGTATAATGTGCTATAAAAAAAAAGTGTCTTGAATAGTACTATTATAAATGTAGCATATGTACTTTGATAGCTATAATTTTTACAGACATATGTAATGATATTACCACACAATTATTATTATTAATAATATTATTTTAAACGTAGGGAAACAAACCGAACTGCAATAACGTAAATACTGATACTTTTTGTACGTGACAGTCCTTATTTTAAAGAAAGTGAAAGTGCATTGTAGAAAATATATTTAGTAGACAATTTGTTTACATTTGGATGCTAAGAAATTGAGACCTTGCAAAACACTACTCAGATATTACTTAATATAAACTGACATCGTAAGCGATTAAAGTTGCGAACAGCTGAAGCATTCTATTTTACCATTAATAATATACTATACCATTTAAAAAAAAACGACTAGATCAAACAAACAAAAATGAAAAATTATCGTATTATTGTGTTTTCATAATACACAGTTTAGCTGTTTGTTGAATGTGTACGTATTGTATCAATATTTTCATAAAAACTAACATATACCTCATTTATATCTTCTGTAGTTGTAATAATAAAATACTCCTCAATAATCAATGTGCGAAGTCTCCGGCATATTTGTCGTAATTTAAGAAAAAAACAAGATGAAAGAACATTTTCTTTAAATTGTTTAATATTTCCACGTATTGCTAAGCTGTATGTTAATGGTTTTAAGAAGGTTTCATACGGCTTCATTTGACACGGAAAAATAGGTTCTTTGCGATAGTCCAAACTCCATAAAAATTTATCTGCCGCTAGTCTTGCAAATTTTGTGCAACATCTATAATAAATAAATTTCAACGCAACTTATTTTGAAACATATTAAACATAAGTACATTATTTTAACGAGAAGCGATTGATATTATTTCAAACGATTATATATAGTTTGGCGAACTGACACACAAGCAGTACGTATACTAGTAAGCCTGTTTTTCTGAAATATCCAGTTTGTCAACAATAGCAATGTCGTACTACTGTCGCTATCTACGCATTGTTTCGGATATTTATCTATCATTTGCTTCACATAAATAAAAAAACTTACAATCGGAGATTATTCAAATCGTTTGGGTCTACATTTTTGAATATACAAAAAAGAATTTCATCTGGGAAGTCAAGAATATTTGTTGTTGTTTGTTGTTTATTTGTGTTTTTGTCTCGTTTCGGCACATCGTGGTCGTGCTGTTTTGTTTTATCACCTTCTACTTGAAGTTCTATCTTACTGTGGGTCCTCTTTCTAGGTTTGCNTTTGAAAGAAGTCGAAGGTTTGTCCTGGTCCATGTTTTTATTTTTTGTACTCATATATGTAAAACACTTGATACTTAGATAAAAAGAAAACCGACAACTTTACATATAAAAAATCAGATATCATCTCGTTTGTGATATGCTTACGTTTAGTATTATTGCCGGCGATTGTGAAGAACTTGAAGTTCCGATATGTCGTCGAGAGATGTAACACACGTGTATCTTCTTTGGCCTACAGAAGCTGAACACAATGCCTTAAGTCCGGCACATAACCATTCTTTTTAAATTTTAACTGCTGTCCCCACGTCTTATTATTTCAGCCTTTAGTGTGCTATTTTATCTGTCACTTTTATCTTTGTTCATCTTTGAGTGACACACTATTTGCGTTTTACTGTGAATGTGTGCCAAATATATCTATAGATTCCTACTTTTCCTACTCACAGTATGTTTGGTGTAATGGAGAATTACTGCATCTTTTTCTTTCTTTGAAATTTAACAAATTAGATATTTATAATTTTACGATAAACAAAAAAATAGACGGAATATGTCAAGCATGTGCTGTGGCACTTGGTCTAAAGTATTCACGTATGAGTACAATATTACCATACAAGTTGGAAATACTTTTCTAAACATATATACTATTAGGCAAACTGTTCCGCTTTTATATATATTTTTGTCAAACTTTATGAATACTTTTACTTTTACTATATTACAAAAGTAAATACCTACAAAATAGTGAATAACATTGTACGCGCTAAATGTTTTTCTAAACGGATTCTTCAATTATCAGAATAGGAAGTTAAATTTGGTATGTAATTTTTGATAAACGAAAAAGTAAAAAAAAGCCCTTCAATCGCGAACAGTTTACAAAAATATTTTATTGTTTACAATATTGTTTAATATATGATAAGATTGCATGAGAACTGTAAAAATACATAACTTACGATAAAATAAATAACTGGTATATTTACGACCCTTATTTTGTCGCGCCACACTAACTTAGTATTAGTTAAGTAAATCAGTAATATAGAAAAAAGCTACCCGAGTCGAAATTTTGATGCTACTTTCAAACTTTTGAAGATACTTTGAACCTATTTAACTGACCAATATACTTATTTAAACCTACTTTGACACTTATATTCATTTACTCCTCTTTTGAACCTTTAATTCTATAAATTTTACGTTACT
>NW_018022142.1:17900-26697 GCF_002006095.1 Pseudomyrmex gracilis
AATACATTGATTACAATAATAATTATAATAAAATTAACAAAGAATAGAGAAGAAATACATTCCATAGATGGTTAAAACATGAATACGCACCTTGATAAATTTCAAATAGACAAACTGCTAAAACATGTCAACAAGGTGAGACGAGTCGCCAGCCGACCAATTAAAGAACGATCGAAACGTCCCATTTAACAATATTTCAACGAGTTTACTTCACCACTTCTATCCGTGGATAATAGGCTATAAGGTAGAATTTCCATTTGGTTTAATCCATTTTAAGGCCTGTTTAAAATTTATTTTCAATATATATACATATATATATATATATATATATATATACTTCAATGCTATCGTTACATCTACATACATTCTTAAAACTAAAACCGAAAGACAAAAACAATAAAAGTATTTTCTCTTAACGTATAGGTTTATTCAATACTATAGAACATTTCCAAAATACAGAGTTGTTATTAAATGTTTTACGTACCACTCAACGAACATAATAAACAATTATATTATCAAATAGGTATGAGAGAAGGTGAGATCGGAACTATTACATATACTTTTTTTTAAAAAAGTTTTATATTCTTGTGTATACTAATTTTGCAGACGTATAAATTATTAAGTACAATGCAAACGCTACATTCTTGTCGTGTACAATATTTTGGGGACCTAAAAGCATGATTGCACTGTTCGACTTTATTTTGAGAAACTAATAATGATGCAATTTCTTATTGAATGCCGTCAACAAGAAAATTAAAACAAAAACCAAAAGCACGGTCTTTTTTCTTGAAAAGTCGGTAAGTATTTTAGTGTACAACTCTGTAATCGTAGTAATTAATCAATCTCTCTTTCTCTCTCTTTCTCTTCTAATCTTCAAACGGCGTAATCACTTAATCACATGTGTCGCGCAATTGCACACGTAAAAGTACACGCATTGTGACAATGGTCTTATAGAAATTTCACTAACACGTACAAATATTTAAAAACTAAAAAACATTTTCTCACGTTTTTTACACGTAATTACGATACAATTCATATAAATTACATTTGAAATTTAAATTATTTTTTGTATCTGAATTTCTTTCTTTCTTTAAACTTCGTGCATATTCTTTTGATGCAACCTTATGACGATTTGCATGAAAATTACTTACAAAATACTAAGTAGTAAAAAACCAAACTAATAAAAGTTACGTTAATAATAACAGAAGAAAGCATGAAAACGGCTCTAAAAATTTTCTGTGTTTTCGTTCTCGAACGCAGCAATATACACGTTTTGCAACTATGTCCGCGAATCATTCGAGTGAAGAAAATGCTATGTCCATGAATTATTTAAGTTCGTAAAGTACAAGCAAGCTTTTTTCTAGTCATGTAACACACAAAGTAAACAGCAGAAATACATTAAATCAATAGTTCCAAAAAAATAAAGATGTGTTGTTAGTCATGTACTTTGCAATCCATAATGTTTGTATTTACTTTTTAGTTCCTTTTTAGTTACTTTTACCTAACACTTTACACCCAAAATACATAGATATAACTTATATTTATATATGTATATACGTATATGTATATATACAGTGTGATCGACAATACCTTTAGCATTTCTCGTAGGCACATAGAAGAAGTAAAACCGTTCTTTTTCATTACATATAAGAAACTAGTACTTAATGAAGAACTCAAGCTACTAGCGCCGACTTTACCTGGGCACACGTCAGTGAGCCGCACGAAGCGCTCACGCATATCAGCGCGTAATTCACTGTCGTAAGTTTGACTACAGGTACTACGCTAAGTATTCGTATTACTAAAAGCTGCGTTATTGGAGGAGCGCCCTAATAGCGCTATTGTATTCTTCTATCTTAATTGCTCATTAGATGTAAAACAAAAATAGAATAATGCAATAGCGCGAATAGCGTGCTTTTCGAACGCAGAGTAAATGTAGTAAATCTTTTCTAACTTGCGAAAGATTTACTTTGGCACTTTGACTATAGAAATATGGACTACTAGTAGCTACTTCGGGAGCTCTGCTTTCGAGTTATTTAGATTTTTTAATTGGTTACTTTTGGTTTATTGCTTTTATGGCTCAGTGGATTTGTTAAGCTAGTTCATACGCCATTCCAAAAATTTTAAATTTTATTTTCAATCCAGAAAGTGTCGTGGAGTACTTCTTTTTACACCGGTTCTACGATTTACGAAGGAACGCGTTCTGTCTGATTCTTCTTTGTAACAGCGACACTGAGCGTTCTATGTGTACTAACGCTTTTGTAAGTCGTTGCTTTTCTGCGCTTTATTCAATTTCCGCAGTTTAGTGCTTGCTCGGTGGCCGCCTTTGTTTTTCACTTATTCCAAAAAAATACGCTATACCTCTTCGACGATCAACATTTTTTCCGGAAAAATTCTCCATACACTTGTCGTCGACACGCAGCAAGCGCGACAGTCAAAATACTGTCTTTAAATGGATGATCACATTGCGGGATTGTATGTGATGAGTACAGACAGTGAATATCGAACCGCAGTCAAGAATAATCATGGCTTAATTTTGGAACGTAATCCACTGTATGCAGACTACACCAAACGCCAAAAAAAACGCGATATTACGATATAATTACAAAGAATAAGTGTTCGTGTTTCATATTGATTTCGCGTATAATCAGCACAGTGCGCTTCGCGCAAATTGTGCGCCACTTTGTTATGTGTGAATATATTCTTTGATTTTAATAGTAAATTAAAATATACAATTTGCGTAAACATTGTTCCCGTTCAGTTTTTTAAGTGAGTATTTATAGGTTGATGTTATATTTCCATATCACATTTTGTGTAATCAAACTAACACAATCCATGTATACAGAAAAGATAAAGTACCTGAAGTAATATTACAACAATCTTAAATATAAAACGCAGACGTTCTGCGATTGTGTTTCTATGTTCAATATGTCACAAAAAGTATTACTAGTTCAAAACTTACTAATAAATTATTACCCTAATAAAAAAATATTGCACAAAAATGGCATCATGAATTGACAAAAAATGTCGCCATAACTGCAGTAACAAAAAGATGATTTGCCACCTGTCAGAATAAAATTTTGTAAATACTATTTGTCACAAATAAGAAAAATCCAATTTAGAAATTATTAACTTTATATTTTATAATATTTCAATTCTTTGATACTCAGAATTGTACAACCGGACAAAAATATATTAGATCTAACTTGAAGTTAACGAGATAAACAAAATGAAAAATTACATCTAAGTTGATCCAAATTAAATCTAAAAAACCATAAAGTAGATCTAAATAAATATAAATAGATTTTTTCAATTTAAACTTTTGTATAATATTAAATTTAGATTAGATCTATTCAGATCTTCTATACTCCAATTATTCAGATTTACTTAAATTTAAGCATATCTGAACAGATTTGATGTGATCGAATATAATAGATCTAAGTATTACATAAGTAGATCAAATAATAAATAAAAGTGTCACTTTACATAAATTTTCTTATATGTATTTAAATTTACTTTATATTTATTTAAATCTACTTTATATCTATTTAAATTTAATTTAAATCTAATTAGATTTATTTTTCCAATTTTTTACATCTTTAGATTTAACTTAGATTTAATCCTTTTTTTCGGGGAATTTAATATTTGTGTTTAATGTAATGCAGCAATACTATTTTGCAATATTTGCACCATTTCAGGGTAAACTATTTATATTCTATTCAATAAATTACTTTAAATTTTGTTAATTCGTACTAATGATGAAGAATCTCACTTATCACGATCACAGAACTCTGGTCAAGACGTGATCACAAAACGTTACCTTCTTATTTTAAAATACTCGACAAACATTATTTAGAGCCCAGTTTACATGCATCACATAGAAATTGTTTTGATTTTTGATTTAAGATTTTGCTGCATTAATGCGTACTATTTTCTGTCGCAATATTTTTACAGTATATTTTATACATATATACAAGTCATTGTGCAGTTCTAGAAGGCCATACATGAAGTAATTTGATTTCTTCGTGTGTAATTATATTTCTATATGGTTTAAATATTGCATAGCTTCAAGTTTTTTCTTAATTAGTAGACAATTTCTTTTTCACTTTTCTTTTGCATGTTTACTGCTACGATCATTCGCCATAGTGTTATCCTTTTGTCAAAATAATATTAAAAAGTTACGTTTGCAGACAGTTAAAAATATTTTATATGCCGGTTAACATTTCTCCTGGCAAAAGTATGAATACATTTGTCGTCGCGACACGCGGCGAGCGCGACAGTTCGCTTATAGTGCTAGCTTATAGTGTGTGAGCTTCACTGTCAATTATTATTATATATTTACTTATCTTTAATTGACACACTACTTCCATCGAATTTACTATGCACGTTATGTCTACTGAATTCTCACAAAAAATACTACACTAAGTAGTCGTATTACTTATTTTATTAAACTTTATGAAAAAAATTTTTTTTATTTGCAAGGTCCGACACTGTCGTTGATAATCACAAATACATAAACAATAACAATACAAACAATCCACGAACTCATACTAGTTCTCTGACTAAGGATATTTAAAATTTCAATATGACTGTATGTACCTAACCTGCAGCTTTAGGTGCTGTGAACATACAGAACACACGATCTCCTCTATTATTCTTCTTTCTCTTGATTTGTAGTAACATGATTGCACACCAATAAATTCCTACTTGTTCTACTCATAATAAAATTCCGATGTACTAAACAAGTTTACAGTACAGTTGTTGCTTATATTAGTCAAATATTTGTAGTTCGACGAGGAAAAAAAAACAAATTTTTATGGTCATTTTTTAAATGTGATTTTTAAACTATAAAGGTGCTTATAAAAAAAACACACTGTTGTTTGTTTCATACTTAATTTTATGTTTATACTGATGTTTCCGAGGTACAAAAATGTTTTTGTAGTGCAAGCAATTTCAGCGTAATCTTTTAAATTAAGATGCATGAATCTTAAGTTTATTTTCAGATTATCACAATTTATCGTAAACAAGTCAATAAACAAGTCTGCTCATCTGCAAACTTACAACGTAATAAATATTAACCAAATCTTAACTATACGGTAAGACTTTTTGTAATTGCGTTTCTATTGTAGCTATATTGTCAGAACATCAATTGTTTAGTTTGAACTCAATAAACAGATACCTAAACTTGATTATCTTTTATCTGTTTTATAAAAATTGACATAAAATAGTTTTGTTTTTATTCTCTCTCACATCTTAAGTCTATTAGCGTCTATGTTCTCATATAAAAATACCTTACAATGTCACTAAATTTAGTAATAATTATATTTGCAGGTACAATTATTACAATTACACGTAAATGTGATTTTCTTGCATAATTACTCTTTTGTTACTCTTTTGTACGTTATGTACAGNTTTGTTATAAGTACTCAGAAACTTGCAGATTGTCAAGTACTATTTTTTATTAGGATAGGTAACGATTCTCGTTTTTACCTCGTTTCTTTTATACTCTAAAGTCACATTAACTTCGTCTGAATACTTATACACTCGAAGATTTATATTTGTCATGTGATTCACTAAATGATGAATACGTTTGAACATTAGGTCTTTGCGATTCAAAATGTTTAACATCTTCTAGAGTTACACAACAACCAGTTATATCCAACTCTATCAAGTTTGGTAATGTCGTAGCTATTCTATCAATATTTGTTCTAGTAACACGCCAATAATGTCTGAAATAAAACCATCATTATTTAAAATATGTTCGCTTTTTTGTTTTCTACAATTCTTACTTACCTAATATGTAATTTTTTCAAATTATTACATTTAATTATATAGTCACTGATTTTTGACAATAAATAGTGCCGAAATGTTTCGTCTCTCACACCAATTATTTCAACTCTGTTATCAGAACGACGCTAAATCAAAATAAGCTATTTAATCATACAATACGCAATAACAACTTGTTGAATGTGTTACCACTATTGTTTATTGCGCGCAAGCGTGTGTGTTTATTTAAAAAACAAAGAAAAAATGCTAAAATTTAGAAAACATACTTCTGCATCTAACAACACCTGAAGCATTTCATCATATTGAATCAAAGAAATGTTTTGTCTGTATCCAATGTTTTCTAACTCTTGTAATAATCGAAATGACCATTCTTTCCTTAAAAATTTAGGGCATTCTAGATACAGTTCCTCTAAAGATTTAATGTGACAAAACCATTCAACTAGCCTATCCTCAACTGCTGTGTTGCGAAAGTCTAGAATCTATTTAAAAAATTTTAAAAAAATAAACCACGTCTTTAGAAAAGTGTTATTTTCGCAGTAAAAGTAGATAAAATGTGTAGTACTTTGTTTATTAATGTTTTCAAATAAAAAATACCTTTAGTTTTTGGCATTTATACTGGGAAGAAACATCTATGTTTCGACGAAATTCCTTTATGCGAAAACATGAAATAAAGCTAAGTTCCTCAAGTTCTGTAAGGTTGCTTATATATGTCACAAGTGACCCTTCCAAATCACATAAAACTTTCTTGAAAGTCAAGCGCTGTAGTTATATTTGTTTATATTTGTAATTTACTATTGTGTCGGTTTAAGAAATGTGTGTGTATATAGTATAGTACACTATCTTACTTTTATATAGGGCACGAAATAACATATTCCACGAACAAAGCGCACCGGCTGAAAGTCCTGAACATTGTGATAAGATCTACAATTGATGATTTGAAGCTCTTCAATAGTTGTTGCCAACGATGGCATAATCTAAAACAATTGTAATAAATTGACATGTTTTTGTAACAAATCTGAGAAAAAGACATTTTAACAAATATGCTTTACAAAGAGTGTGTCTCGCAAAGTAGTACTACAAAAATGTTCACTGTACTTTGTTAGCAATAGTTGGTACAGAAATGTTTGATGACATACCACACAATTATTAGTATTATCACTCGAAAAGTATTTACACGTAACAAACTGTAATGATGTAATTACTGTACGCGATTGAGTACCGAAGGACTAACGCATTTTATTCTAGCATTAGAAATGTACTACCACTTAAACCTAGCGACTCTAAAATCACACCGCATAAGAAAGCAAGTAAAGAAACTATCGTATTATATTCTCCTCATAATTTATTATTTAGCTGATTGTTGTATATATACGTACTGTCTCAATATTTTCAATCTCAATATTAAATAGTAATATATACCTCCTCTACAGATATATAAAAATCCTCGATAATCAATGTGTTAAGAACTTGGCATATTTGTTTTATTTCAGAAAAAAAAAAACAGCTAAGCAGATTTTTCCAGTCTTGATCGAAATCTCCACGTATTGCTAAGGTGTGTGTTAAAGGTTCTAAGAAGGTATCATACGGCAACATTTGAGAAACAAGAATAGGTTTTTTGCGATAGTCCAACTTCCATAAAAATTTATCTTCCGCTAGTCTTGAAAGTCTTGTGCAACATCTATAATAAATTAATTCCAACACAACCTATTTAAAACTTAAAACATATATAATATAAGTATGTTATTTTAAAGAGAGGCGATTGATATTATTTCAATTGACTATTTATAGTTTGACGCACTGTCACGCAAACATTACGTATACTAATAAGCTTGTGTTTCTAAAAGATACAGTTTGTCAACAACACCAATGTCCTACTACTGTCGCGATCTCTGCAGTTTCGGATATTTATTTATCACTCGCCTCCCGTAAAGAAAACAACTCACAATCGAAGATTCTTCAAGTCGCTTATGTCTACATTTTTCAATATACAAAGAAGAACTTCATCTGGAAAGTCAAGAATATTTGTTGTTTGTTGTTCGTTTGTTTTTTTGTCTTGTATCGGTACATCGTGGTGAAGCTGATTTTTTTTATCACCTTCTACTTCAAGATCTATATTACTGTGGGTTCTTTGGCTAGGTTTGCCTTCGAAAGAAGTCGAAGGTTTATCCGGGTTCATTTTTCTTCATTTTTTGTATTTTTATATGAAAAACAATTAATATTGAGAAAAAGAGAAAAAAGACAAATTTACATCTAAAAAATTAAATAACATTTTATTTGTGATATGCTTACGTTTAGTACTACTAACGGCGATTGTGAAGAACTTGAAGTTCCGATATGTCGTCGAGAGATGTACCACACGTGTATTTTGTTCGTCTTATAGGAGCTGAAACACAATACTGTAAGTCCGGCACATAACCATTCTTTTTAAATTTTAACTGCTGTTCCCACATCTTCTTATTTCAGCCTATAGTGTGCCATTTTATCTGTCAGTTTTATCTTTGTTCATCTTGGAGTGACACACTATTTGCGTCTTACTGTGAATGTGTGCCAAATATATCTACAGATTCCTAATTTTCCTACACACAGTATTTTTGGTATAATGGAGAATTACTGCATCTTTTTCTTTCTTTGAAATCTACCAAATTAGATATTTATAATTTTACGATAAACAAAAAAATAAACGGACTATGTCATGCATGTGCTGTAGCACCTGGTCTAAAGTATTCACGTATGAGTACAATATTATCACACAGGTGGAGATACTTTTGTAAACATATATACTATTAGGCAAACTGTTCCGCTTTTATATATATTTTTGTCAAACTTTATGAATACGTTTACTTTTACTATATTACAAAAGTAAATACCTACAAAATCAAGAGGCACGGTAGTGCCTCGCGCCAAGTTCACGCGCGCGCAGTGCGCCCGAACTGTGCGAGGCACACCGTACCTCTATATACGCGAAAATGAAGAATTTTAGGAGTGGGGGAAAATTCAATCAGCAATATCTTAA
>NW_018022143.1:0-1463 GCF_002006095.1 Pseudomyrmex gracilis
AGCTACTATCGACATAAGATAAGAAATTCCTTTTTTTTTCTAGCGGAACTGCCGGATAATATCCGGTTATCCGGTAATAATAAGTGCCGAATTATCCGGTATCCGGTTATCCGGTAAATATGTTATCCGGCACATCTCTAGTTTATACATATAAGCATATATATATTTATATATACAAATATTTATAATAATTGTTAAACAATCGCAAATTTTCTAAAATAAATATTTATTATATTTGTTAGAAAAATATTAAATGCTCAATTTTCAAAGACATATAATAAAAATAATATTTTCTAATTATTTTTTAGCAAAATCTTNAGACAAAGATACCGACAGACTACACAGATTACAAATAAACAAGTGAGAATGTACAATAATAATAATTTTTAAAAATGCCAAAAATAAAAAGACATTATTATCGACAAGCTAAAGAAATATATATATCAGATTCAGCAATTAACACTGTGCAAAGTATTTATAATTCGGTTTCATTAGAAAGTGCATCTTCAATTTTAAATAATAATATTTCATTATTATTTGAATTATGTAAAAGTGCGAATTATATACAATTATCAAATAATTTTTCATTAACGCAAAACATCCATAGCAATAATTACCAATTAAACAAAGATTTGGACAATCTTGAATAAGTAAATAGCAATTTTAATTATTTTGAAGAAAGTAATAATGTTTTTGAAAATGAGCAAATAAATCACAGCACTTCTGATATTAATAAAGTAGTTAACAATATTGTTAATGTTCCTGCATCTGATAATCTCGTCGATGATTCGTCTAGTTTTATATCGTGGCTTCAAGAATGGGCTATTANAAATCGTATTTCTCATGTTGCATTAAATGAATTAATGACAGGTATAAAACCTAAATATCCGGAATTACCTTCAGATGCTCGTAGCTTATTGAAAACTCCCAGAAAAGTAAATATACAAAACGTAAAACCAGGACAGTATTATCATTTCGGTTTAAGTAATTGTGTCAAGGAACTTTTGTCGCGGTATTCTGCTCAACATTTGCAACTTGTTCAAGTTAATATTAATATTGATGATCTCCCTTTATTTAAAAGTTCGAATAATCAAGTATATCCTATTTTATGCAATTTAGTTGAAAATTACAATGAAGTAAATATTGTTGGAATTTATTACGGGAATGAAAAGCCTACAGATGCAAACGTTTTTTTGACAGATTTTACAGAAGAAGCAATTACTTTGACTACTCATGGTATAACAATTAATGATCACACCTATCCATTTAAAATTAATGCTTTCATATGTGATGTACCTGCTAAATCTTTCATTACATTTACGAAAGGTCATTCCGGTTATTATTTATGCGCGAAATGTACAGTAAAAGGAGAATATGGGTCAATCTTTTACAAACCGTACAAAATTGAACAAAAAATGACCGACCCATTTTTGATTTAGCTGAAACTTTTTTTACGGGTTCTA
>NW_018022143.1:2809-4745 GCF_002006095.1 Pseudomyrmex gracilis
CTGACGTCAAGTACCGCGCTAGTTTGTTTGATTTTTTTGCAATAGTAATAATCGTTTCTCCATTAATAAAAAAAGCATTTTNGATGGAAAATTAGACGTAGAATACGATGGTCATACTTAAAACACGCTAAGTGGTGGGTTTCGTTGTTAAAAATTGATTCAAACATTTAAATTGTATATAACAATATAAAATTTTTTATAAATTTTTTGGATTTAATTTTTTCTTCAAATTCACTCTTTTACCTTCAAAATAAAAATAAAGTTTTCTCTAGCTTAAAATGAACCGGAGTTATAAATTTTTGAAAATGAGTCTTCAAGCAAAAATCACCAAAATCTCAAACTTTCAACCTTCTTTATTTAAAAAAAAAAAAAAAATTCCTTGATCAGGTGTCTTTTTTTTCGATATAGAACCCGTAAAAAAAGTTTCAGCTAAATCAAAAATGGGTCGGTCATAATGGTGTTCGGTTTGTAAAAGAATTACCCATATATTCATGATCGAGTATGCTATCCATATTTAAATAGTTTTCCTTTAAGAACAAACGACGATTTTAAACTAAAATTACATACAAATCATCAAACACAGGTACATCTATTCTTGAATCACAATTCCTAATATAGATATGATAAAAGATTTTTTGTCAGATTCAATGCATTTGCTTTATCTGGGAATTGTTAAGAAACTGATTGTCAAATTATGGTGCTTTGAAACACTTCGATCTAAGCTATCATTTAATGAAATATCTAAATTATCGAAAATATTAGCCATTCAAAAGGATAATATACCATGCGAAATTAATTAGAAACCACGATTATTATTTGTGAATGTAAAAGGTGAAAAGCAACTGAATTCAGGATATTTTTGTTGTATACGGGATCTGTTGCTTTAAAATCTATTCTTAATCATGATAAATACATTAATTATTTAACTTTGCACGTAGCTGTTACAATTTTATTAAATTCAAAGCATATGAACTGTTATTCAGATTATGCCAAATCATTATTAGAATACTTTGTGAATACCTTTCTTATTCTATATGGCAAAGAAAATACATCGAACAACATTCACACTTTATTGCACCTTCATGATGACGCAATAAAATTTGGAACTATGCAAGAATTCAGTGCTTTTACATTTAAAAATTATTTACAGTCAATATTAAAAATGATTCGTAAAAAGGATAAAATTGGAACAAATTGTTTGTCGAATAAGTGAACAAAATTCTAGTGTTCATGGTAATTAAAAACTACAGGCAGTTAATATTGAACTTCATAATCCGTAGTTTAACGGTCTACTCGCCAATTTAAATTCACATTCAAATTTCTACACATGCAATCAATTCAGTAAAATTACGTTTGAAAATTATACATTAAAAACAGAAGAACCTGATAATTGTTGTTATTTAATTGATAGAGAAGTATTGTAATCATGAAAAATTTTGTTTCAAATAATGAAGATATTTTTATAATTGGACATAAATATAAGTCGCTCAATGATTTTTCTTCTGAACCTTGCAAATCATCTAAAGTGGGCATTTATGTACTTAATGATCTCGGAAACTTACAGACGTAGAATTTAAAGCAAATTGTATATAAATGTTTAAAATTAAAATATAAGAATCAATGTGTTGTGTTTTCCCTTTTACACTCAAAGTAATTTAAAATTAATTGCATGCAGTAGTCGAGGCCTTCGTAAGTTACTACGTTTCTAGTATTATCTATACAAAATTTATAATGCATGTAATACATTTTTCGATCAAAGCCAATTTTTAATCATCAAAAAGTTAAAAATACAAATCATACAATTTTTAAATAAAACAACTGAGGTTTGTATATTTTTATATAAAATCTCAGTTCTATTATAAAAGAAATGATAAAGGTCATAAGAGCCGCTTTGCAGGATGTTATGCCGAAAAATTCTATTATATATATGTATGCA
>NW_018022143.1:5660-26600 GCF_002006095.1 Pseudomyrmex gracilis
TGTCAAAATAAAAAATATTTAATGCAAAACAACTTGGCGCGGCTGCACCTCAAATATAATGAACTGAAATTCTTATATGCACGACTGTCTGATACTTACATGTGCACATGTAAAATATGTCTGTCTGTAGATAAATTCACTCACTCATTCACTCACTCACTCACTCACTCACTCACTCACTCATTCACTCACTCACTCCCTCACTCCCTCGCTCCCTCACTCCCTCACTCACTCACTCACTCACTCCCTCACTCCCTCACTCACTCACTCACTCACTCACTCACTCTCTCTCTCTCTCTCTTATCAAACGTTCAACGCGCTCATACCGCCATCTCTTACAAGCACTAAGAAACTACACACATTCCTGGCACATTCCTTAGTCCGGAGACGACGTCCGACATCGTAAATTTCACACACATTTTCGATTATATCCATATATCTCCGTTTAGAAACCACAAACCAAAACAACGCAAGAATACTTTTTTTTTTAATTTTTTGTTCTACAGCGATTGAGACCAAAACGAAAGTGATCGGTTCAGCCGTTATTAAACAATTGCTTTGAGAAAATCTCCCCACTTCTCATTGCATACAATCTCGCGTATAAGAGGCACAGTGTACTTGAGCAGTTCGAGCGCCACTTCGTTGCGCGTGAACTTGGCGCGAGGCACTACCGTGCTTCTTTTTTTTTTTTTTTTTTTTTTTTTTGTACGGTGGGGAATGCGTTATGCACCCACGCCCTGTGGGGATTTGGGCAAAGAATGTGGAACTCGCACCTACTAAAACCCCTCGATGGCCTCCACCGGACATAATGGGAGAGCCTGTGGCAGCCGCGAAGCTATTCCGTCTCCAGGCCCCCCCGAGTCCAAGACTTGTCCCCAAAGGACAACGCTCCGTATCACCGTTGCCTTTGGGGTTGCGGCAGGAGGAGGGGGCCATAGCCCTCCTCAAGCCGCCCCTCCCTGGGGACTTGTGCAATGGCGTGGCAAGTTCCCCAACTTGCTACACCAAGTCTTTGCCCCCCGTGACCAAAGTCAGGAGGGGTCGATACATGTTATACGCACCCCTTACCCGCGACCAAGCAGCTCCATGACTGGGGCTGGGTCTGGGGGTCACGCTCGAGCCGTGACTCCCCCACCCCGAGCACGGATACTGCCACCAAGTCGAGCGTAATTGCCCGACTTGGAGGACTTAGGTCCCGGCTTTTCTCTTCTTGGTGAAGGGGAGGCTGACTTGCCTCTCCTCTGCCGCTTGGGGGAGGGCTCCTTAGTGGAGCCTCCCCCTGAACCCGGCGCTTTTGGCGCCGTACCTGTTTGTGTCCGGGGGCCAGCGACCTTACGGTCTCTGGTCCCGTACGCTTTCCTTTTGGGGAGAGGGAGAGGCATCGCGCCGACCCCACTCCCTTTTTTTCCGGTCTCCGGCTGTTCCCGGAGACCGGTAGGTTCCTCGCTTGAGGCGGAGGCTTCAGTGGCTTTCCCCCTTTTTCCCGCGGCGGGCTTTGTGCCTTTAGAGGGGGCGGACGCGGGAGGGACGTCCTTCCGCCCTTCGCCCTCCTCCGGCCACAGCCGGGCCAGGCTCTCCACCGGAGAGAGCAGGTAAACCCCCTCTTCGTCCTCCTTCCAGCCGGAGGAGTCCCCGCCGGACCTGGCACTGCGGGCCCGCCGCTTTCTCCTTTTTTTCGGAGAGGTGTCAGGCACCGCCACCTCCCCGTCCTCCTTGCCACCGGGTGGCAGCGTAGGCGCCGGAACTCTGGCGCCCCGCCTGGTGGCTACTTTTTTCACCGGCATGGGGGCGCAGCTTGCGCCGCCCATTCGATGGTTTGCTAACTGCCCCCGGCTCCCACACAACGTGCATTTGGTGGCAGCCTTACAGGAGATGGCAAGGTGGCCACCCTCCCCGCATCTGTAGCACGCCGTGCTCCGATCTACACCGGAGCACTTGCGTGCCACGTGCCCGTACTCGAGGCACCGGTAGCACTGCATACGCCGTGCCGCCAGTGCCTCGACGGGGAGGCTGAACCACCCCACCTCTACTCTTCTCGCCTCTACTACCCGCCGGGCTGCCCTCAAGGGCATACGGGCCCACAAAGTCCCGTACCCGACGGGAGAGGAGCGAACCAGCCCAGTTCGAACTTCACTGGGCCGGCATCCACCTGCCGCCGCTAATGCGGCGGCAATGTCCTCCGCGGTGAGAGGGGGCACCACGTCCCGCACGCGAACCTCCGCGTACTTTGTGGGACGGGTGAACTTCACCCCCTCAAAGCCTTCCAGCGCTTTTGACGCTCTCTCGACGAGAGCGTCGGCCTTCTCAGCTCCTCCAGGCTCGGGTACCTGGAGGAGCATGCCGCCATTGGCCGCCCTTTTTATCCGGAGGCCGGAAATTTCAACCTCCTTCAAATTAACGGCGGCCGCCGCCTTCTTCATAACTTCAGCATAGCTGCCGCCCTCCCCCACGGTAAGAAGGACGGCAGCCCCAGTTGGAAGTCTGCCGAGTTTGGCCCTCTCCGCTGCCCTGGTGCGTTGACTCGCGCCAACGGGAGCCGCGGAAAGGCGCTGTTTCTTTTCAGGAGGAGGGGGAGTCTCTTTCCCTCTCCTACGCGCCTTGCGCCCCACAACCGTCGCCCAGGTGGTTGGGGCGGTTTCGGCTGCAGGCGCGCTTGAGGACTGAGGGGCGAGCTCTCTCCTAATTAGAGAGAGGATTTGCCCCTCCATTGCGTCCCCGATTTTGTCCGCCAAAAAGCGGACACATCTATCCTCCGGGAGGTCCAGAGGGGGATCTTCCTTGAGGGGCTCAGCCGCCTCCCCCCTCCGTCTGTACCCCCCGGGAACCCGTCCGCGGCGGCGGGATAGTCGCCGTGGTTGCCTGCGGGGGAAGCGCAGCCCCGCCGACCTGCGTCCCGCAATCCGCGACTTTTTCCTCGACGCGCCTACGAGGGAAAAACCCTTCTTGGAGACCGCGTCGAGCATCTCCCGTACTTTTTTATACCGGGAGGACATAATCCTCCCGGCCTCCTTGCTGAGTCGGAGCTTTCCTTCCAGCGTCCTGACGCGCTCATCCACGAGCGCGCCAGGCCCGGACAGCCCCGACTCTGCCGCTTCTATTGGCATATAGGCGAGGGCAACAATGCTCTCGCCCAGTCCCTTTATAGTGGCCGCCACCTCCTTTAGGATCTTGACGTACCGGCCGGCAAGATTTTTGGAAGTGTTGGCCACCTTCATCACGGCCTCCGCGGCTGTGTGCGTTTTTTGCACCATTTCAGCCGCAGAGGCAATCGGGCACGTGAGTCTAGAGGACGGCAGCCGGGTGGTGTCGCGCCAGCACTCGTTCTCAAGCTCAAGGACCGCCTCCGCCCGCCTCGCATCCGATGCACGCTTCTCGGCTGCAACTATACCGAGAAACTCGGCGGCAGTCGACGGTCTTCCTATGCCCACACTCGTGCCGGGGTGCGGCGTGGAGGCGTCTTCCTCTACCTCCATGTCCGAGCCCCCAGATGGAGGTGGGGACCCGGACAAGCCAGCGTATGTTGGGAAGCGAGAACGCTCCCCCGCCGGCTTCTTCGTTTTCTCTCCCCCAGAAGAGGCGCCAACGGCGCTACCTTTTGTGAGAGAAACCGACACCCCAAACATACGTCGCGCATCAAGCGCGAGTATGTCGGAACGCTCCCTCGCAGTCGTATGTTCCCCCCCCCCCACCTCTGCGGTGCAAGCGGAGGGTAGCCCATCTCGAGATGACGACATGGGGTGCCTGGGACGGCAACACCTCCACGCCGGGCCCTGAGTGTCCGATCACTCTAGGCCGGTAAGTTTCTCTCGTCTTCTGAGCTACTCATCATGTTAATCAGAAGAGTGGTTTAATTTCGGAGTTTTCCTTCTCCTAGGCCGGTTGACATCCAAGTCTGACAAGCCCGACCTGCCCGGATTTGAAGTCAGGGTTTACTCCCCTATCCCAGTTGTCCCCGTTTTTGGGGGTTAACGGAGCTGAGAACTCCGGGTTTTTGTTCGAGGTTTTTCTTCCTCTATTCCCTCTCTTAGTTCAGGAACTCACCAGGGGCCCTTCCGAGCATGGGTGACCCTACCAGAGACTCAAAGGAGTCCCCGCCGGCATGGTCCCCTGGATCATAGTTTCTCTAAGCCCGGCCACCACGACAAGGTGAAGGGAAATCGGCCGGGACTACCGTGCCTCTTGATGTTGCGGTTGTTCTATTTGTTGCAGCTCTTCTTTCTTTCTCTCTCTCTCTCTCTCTCTCTCTCTCTTTTTCTCTCTCTCTCTCTCTCTTTCTCAATACACTTGAATACTGCGTTTTATTGTTTACAAGTAAAAATGCCAGAATCATTGTGGACTGTGGTGAAATTTAACAACGAAAATTTAGTCAAAGCCGTACCAACTTCGTAAATTGTTAACAAACGTTGTTACTGGCCATCGTTTCAACGTGATAAAGTAGTAGCAGCAATTCGTAAAAATGAAGAGCCAAATACACATTGGCCTTCATATGAAGTGACTATTTTTCGAAACAGCACTTACGGTATATATTATTCCTTATTTTTTTATCTACAATAAAATATTTAGAATTGAATCTATTTCATATTGCAATTATAATGTTAGTCTAACGGTGGAACTTTTTCTGTATAAAATCATGAATAAGTATTCAAGTTCTTTTTATTAACAAAAACTATGTGTTATATATTTATAGATATGAAGCGATTTAAATTCTATTGTTATATACTGGTATTAATTAAATATTTATTAATTAAATATTTATTTCCAAATTTTTTAGAGAAGTACATAACGGCGAGAGAAAAGTGCAAAAAAGCTGAAAACACATCAGATTTTGTTCAAACATTACATGGGGCGCAAGCAAAGAGTTTCCTCCTGCATAGTTCACAGGAATATTTAATTTATAAGCCTGTAGCTTCAAAAGTAGCTTTCGTGCGAGATATGAGCAAAACCGGCCGCAACAGTGCGAGAGGTCAAAAAATTACCACTCTTGTTGACGAAATTCAACAACACAATTGGCCGTGGTAGACACCTTGCTAAGTCACAGAAACAGTGAGGAGAGAATGACGCAAACACATGCCGTTCAAATCAATCACAGCGTGCGAATCAAAGGGAAGCAAAACAACTTCAAGCCAGCTCGCGACCTATCACAGCAAAGGACTTTAGACTGAACTAGACACAGCGCTCTCAGCTGCCGCGAGAAACCAGTTCAGTTGTTTTTGATATCTCTCGAAGATCGGTCGTCGTGGTCTTGACAGATTTTCGCTCTTTTTGCCTGCGTAAGCTTAGAGCATAGCAGCAGTGTTTGCAAAACGATTCTGAGGCAGCGCCGCGTCAAAATAATTCTTTTTTTGTTGTTGCATTTTGTATACCATTCTTTTTTATTTTTTTACAAATATATGTATGCTGTTTACTACATCGTGTGCCAGTTGAAATCGCCTTCTTTCTCACTTCCACACACTTTCTTAAACTCGCGTGTGCGTGATCCGGGATCGCTTTCCTCGCGCAATTTTTCACATTAACGCAAACAGATTTGAATTCCAAAATTTCAGCTGGTGAAGAAAAGAAAAAACGGTAAATTATGAAGAAATAATTTTCTTCTTTAGAAGATGAGAAATACAATTACAGGTCTCTGCCAACGCCTCCTCCTTTGAAAGGTTTATTTAAATATTAAAATTATTTTATAAGAAACAAATTTAATTTTTAATAATAAAAGAATTGTATATTGTGTATTTAAATTGTCGGAAATAATTATTTAATTGTAGTCGCGAAATTACTAAATAAAGTAATACTTTTTTTTTCGAGTCAAAGCTAGTTATACTGTTCATAATAAGAAATCGTTGCACTGAAATCTATATGTTTTTAATAGAATGCTCTTTAATTTTGCGGATATACATATACTCTTTTTGAGGTATTTTTTATTATTTCTAAATATATTATGTTGTAATATAAATATTCCTTTAAATGTTTATAGACAATTACAAGGCAAGTAAAAATAAAATTGATGAAGAAGTGGCGCAATCATATGACGCAAGAAATAAGATGATAGCTAAACAAGTATATTCTGAAGAATCTTCTCCGTATTTGAGAAAATCCGTCCCTGAGAAAGCCTCATCGTATGGAAGGTATATTCGATTATTAATTAATAATAAACTATAAAGTAATTATAATATTGTAATATATAAGATATCTGATCAAGATTTTGCGCTCGTGAGCAAGTATAACGCAGTAAACTAAACAGAAAGTCTCTTATTATTTTGCAAGTTTTGCAATATTTATTTAAATATTAATTAAAAAAAAATTGGCAAATAAACACGGCTAGACCGTGAAATGTAGGTATGCTAAACTCGTGCCAGCGACGAGTGTCAGACAACAAAACAAAAAGAAAAAAACGTTTGTTGTCAATCTTTTTGTTGCCGTGTGACACTCGCCACTGTCACGCTTAGAGTTTACATCCTACGGTTTAACCGCGCAAAATTTGCGCTAATTTGCCAATTCTTTTTAAGTAATATTTCAATAAATATTGCNAAAATTGCAAAATGGTAAAGAACTTTTCTGTTTAGTTTACTGCGTTGTATCCACTCACGAGTGTTGGCAGAATCTTTATTAGACATCTTGTATATTACAATATTTCCTAAGAAACGTCTGTGAAAAAATGCATCTGTAATCGAATTACATTACACGGTACTTTTGAATGCACAATTGCATCTAAAGATAGAATATTATTATTATAAAGAATATAAAAGTTTAAGTGATTGTCATTCCATAAAAGAGACGCGTGGCGCTTATTTTATTCCCTGATAGGAAACCATTTACAAAATTATGTGACGAAATCTTGCANTAAAATTGTAATTTGCAATTATTATTAGACATATTTTAGGAAATAGATGTAAAAACATTGATCTTTTCTAAAATATTTGTAGTTGTTTGCACAATTATTTTTCAAATACTATTTTGGCAAAAGAATAACAATATGGCAAATCATCTTAGCAGTATATTTGCAAAATTAATTTCACAAAGAAATTGTCCAATAATTGAGAAAAGAAATTGAGCTATGTGATGTTTTAAATATGTAGAAATATGATTGCATATGAAGAAATGCAAGAAATCGTCGTCACTCATGATGTCATATTTGTGCAATATTTTCACAATTTATTGGAGGTTTATATACTGTGAAAATGCATAACGACTTTTTCGCAATTTTTGACAAATATTATTTACAAAATTTTATTTCGACAAAACTGTTGCGTTATGGCAAATCATCTTAGTGCAATCATTGCAAAATCGTCGCCATTCATGATGTCATTTTTGTGCAATATTTTTATAAATGTGCCTATTAGGGTTATTATTATATGATAAAAAACGATTTATGTTTTATATATTTAATTTATTAAACTAATTTTATTATTTTGCAAAAATGTTGGAAACTGCAGGCAAACAAGTTGCTGCGCCGCAAGATCATTTTAAGAACAACGCTGTTAATCCAGGAATAGAAAATACTTTTTTATTGACTAGTCCCGTGAAATGCACATGTCAGTTATGTCCAACACACGCTTAAATGCAGAATAAAAACGGTATATATTTTATCTTTATTTTATTGTGTATAATATATTTATATACAAAATTATTTATAATAATTGGTTTTCCAGAAATATATTTTAAAGAAATAATTCGCCAACAAAATTATTTTAAGGCTCAATTGTGGCAAACGTCTGAGGACATACNAGACATAAAAAATGCTGGTCTAAATCAAGTTCCTAGTAACGGCATTCAAAGACAAGAATAAGTTTTCTGTTCTTTTACGCTTCCGTTAGAAACGGAACAACAATTAGAAGAGGTTGAGCAATTTTTAAGAAATCAGGCTAATTTTAAGACACCGGTAATATTTTGTTTTTGTATTAAATACTATAACCTTTTAGGTACAAATATTTTATTTATTTNGCTGTACTTTATGCAATTATATAGGAAAAGGTTGCCAATATTGGTTCCTCGATTGGATTAGTGTCTGTAACGCATGTCTTTATATAGTATACATAAAAATATATTTATGTGTAAATATACATGCGTCATGTATAAATATTGCATATGTCTTTATGTATAAATATACAGAAAGACATGCGTCACAGACACTAGTTTAATCAAAAAGCCGGTTCAATATCGGCAATTTTTACCTACATGTAAATATTTGTTTATTATAATTTATAATTGTTTATTATATACATATATATATAATATTATTGCATAAAACTATTATAAATACTTAAAAATTAAAATTATAAGATAATATGAAATATAAAAGTTAACAATAAAAGGACATTAAATATTATTCTAAAATATTATTTTTAGGTTTTAGTTTTAAATACTAACAAGATATGATAATAAAAATAATCAATAACAACAAATATATTACAGGTTACACAAACATTGCGTACTGGTGGCAAACATTCCTACGAATTTATGAAACGCAATTTGAGCTAACTCTTAACCCTTCTTTGCATGATGATAGAAATTTTAATCATAACATTTAGTGAAGAAAAAAAGGTACTCAAAAACTGTAAACTAAATATGTGACAATGCAAAAGAAAAAAAAACTCATGCAAAGAAGGGTTAAGTAATAAGTTGGCGGAAAAATTCAGTTGGTTGGGAAAGAAACAAACAAAAGATTCATGAGCTGAAATTAACAGAAATGTTAATTGGTAAGCAATTACTATTATCTACATAATTTATTTAAAACTTAAAGACTTCCATGGTCTCTCTGTCTATTTTTCTACATTTTGGATTGTTGCCGAATTTTGAGTTGCTTATTTATTCGCTGACGTTTTGTAAAGATTGTAGTTTCCTTCAGGTTTCTAATACAGAATATATGTATATCAGAGAGAGAAAGCTTACAAGTCTTGATGAAACATACAATGTTTGCAAACCATCGACAAATAAGCAACTCAAAACGCAACGATAAATCTCTAAAAATAAATAATTAATTGTTTCAAAAACATATTTTTATATTTGATATATTTTATGCTTCAGCTGTGTGTGTGTGTGCAGGAGAAGTGTATAATGAGTCATTTACAAAGAAGGATCTAGAAGAATCTATAAAAAAATGGCTAAAAAGAGCGAAGGAAAGGTCCAATGCAAATACAAAGAAACATGCAAGCCAAGAACGTATTGAATAATCGAATATAGTTTATCGTAATATAGTTTATTTAAAAAAAAAGTATTGTAAAAACCAGTGTTCTTTACTTTTAAAAAAAAGTATTATATGTATGTCACTAAAGGGCTCTTCAGTTACCAAAGTATTACCCTGCTTGTGATATTATATGTATACCATTGTAGACTAAGAAAAAATAAGTAAATTTATTTAATTTAAAGAAGTTAATAAACATATATTTTTACGTATAATTGCATATTTACAAATTTACACTTGTGCATATCAAGACTCTTTATATGTTTGCATCGCGTACTATTTTAGCATACCGTCTCGATAAATTTCCTGGAGAAAATTAAGATACTTGAAAACACTTTTTCAGAAAAAAACTTTAAATAAATCTCATTATTTTGTTTGCTTTGCAATTTGTGAAAAGTTAAATACCTTTCAGATCCAATCTCTTAATTCAAAAATCTCACTACTCTATCTTTACTTCAATCTCAGAACCATGCAAACAAAAATCAACTATTGTTGTTTTTTAAATATTTTCAATTAATATTTGTAATTCAAAAATATGTCCAAAATCAATCCATAATAAATAATATTTTAAGGCTTGTGAAAATGTCATACAAGAATATAAGGCCGATACGAGCCATTCCCAGGATGTTGAGCAGGAACTTGAACATGCATACATATATGTATACATCTATAACAAGTATTACTTGTAAATTTTTACAAGTAAGTTTTTTGAATTGAAAATTCAATTCGTAAAATCATACGGGATGCGGGATTTGCATCTCACATATGAAAGACCCCGAATACTCCCCTAACTAATATTTTTTTAAAATATTGCGAAAAAAAACTCTTCGGCCAGGAGTCGAACCTGGAATCTCCGGCTTACCGTGCCATCGCCTTCCCTGTTAGGCCACCGAGGCACTTGGAGTTAGTCTCGCAATACATATATATATATATATATATCAAAGAAGATCTGATAAAGATCTCTTTACAAGTAATACTTGTTATAGATGTATACATATATGTATGCACGTTCAAGTTTCTGCTCAACATCCTGGAAATGGCCCGTATCGGCCTTATATTCTTGTATGACATTTTCACGAGCCTTAAAATATTAACAATTAATAAAAACTTAAGGCTCGTGAAATTTAAACCTTTTTTTTTTTTTTTTTTTTGAATATAAGGCTGGTTTAAATTTCACGAGACTTAAGTCTTTATTAATTGTTAAAATTACGCTGGCGGAAGAAGGCGTTATTAACAGTATCAGACCATCTTCGATATATATAGGAATATTGCGAGACTAACTCCAAGTGCCTCGGTGGCCTAACAGGGAAGGCGATGGCACAAAAAGCCGGAGATTCCAGGTTCGACTCCTGGCCGAAGAGTTTTTTTCGCAATATTTTAATAATTTGTTAGGGGAGTATCTGGGGTCTCTCATATGTGAGATGCAAATATAGCATCCCGTATGATTTTAAGAATTGAGATTTCAATTCAAAAAACTCACTTGTAAAAATTTACAAGTAAATTCGTTACATGTGTATATATATATATATATACATGTATAAGTTCTCACTCAACACTTTGAGAACGGCTCGTAAGGCCTTATATTCAAAAAAAAAGAAAAAAAAGGCCTTAAAATATTATTTAATTTACGCTGGCTGCAATTATAAGCGTTTCAAATTATCAGATCTTCTTCGATATATATATATATATATATATGTATTGCGAGACTAACTCCAAGTGTCTCGGTGGCCTAACAGGGAAGGCGATGGGAAGCCGGAGATTCCAGGTTCGACTCCTGGCCGAGGAGTTTTTTTTGCAATATTTTAAAAATTAGTTAGGGGGGTATTCGTGGTCTTTCATATGTGAGATGCAAATCCCGCATCCCGTATGATTTTACGAATTGAATTTTCAATTCAAAGAACTTACTTGTAAAAATTTACAAGTAATACTTGTTATAGATGTATACATATATGTATGCACGTTCAAGTTTCTGCTCAACATCCTGGGAATGGCTCGTATCGGCCTTATATTCTTGCAATCCATAATAGGTCCAAAATTGGATAAGTTTAGAACATTCTGTAAACGTACAAAGTTGTGACAATGTACATTCCATGAACATTCATCAAATGTCCGACAAACTTTATTTGGACTTTGTTTTGACGTCTCAATGTCCAACAGCGGATATTCAATAAACATACAGTGAACGTTTTTGTGCTATTTGGGCAATGTTCTCGCGCAGCGTTGTCACGTGATCATTTTTGTTGCTAGGCAACCCCCTACTCTACCTTATCAAGTTCTTCCAACACTGCTTTCCTTACTTACTCGGTTAGGCCAAGCGCGTGCCCCGAGGGCTTCGCGCCCCGGTGGTCACGGTGTTCTAGAGCCAAGCGTGATCATATTATACATACACATTACATCTTAAAATAAAAATCACCTTCACGTGTTTGCACAACAACATCCGTGTCTTGCTTCAACTGCCTCTTATCTTGAATTTTAGAATTTTTGGAGCTATTTGTCTTTTCTTTAAATTATAACTATTTTTATTGTAGGATTTACTGGTAAGAAGATATTGCAAAAAACATGTTTTAAACGTTATTTTTCCAAAATGGCGGCACGAGCGGCGATCGGTCAAGTGTCCCAATGAAAACTTAAGGTTTTCATTAGGACACCAAACTTTAATACATATTCAGAAATTAAAACTACCGGAATTGTTGCAAGCAAAAATCACATCTTTTTTTCATCTATATTGACTGGACTATATAGCGTACGATAGCTATAGCGATACATAGCTATAGCGTATTGATTTTTTTAAATGGAACACTACTTTTTATTGCAGATTCTTATATTCTTAATTCACATCCGACCGTCACGATCGAGGCGTTGTCTCGATCAACCCCGGCGCTTCGGCACACATCATCTCCGTCGGCTCTGCAAACCCCGAAGATTCAATCGGCCGTTATAACCGTCAAACCGATAACTAGCCGTTCTCACGGCTCACCAAAACAGTCGTTTTCATCGGCCACATGGACATCTCTCCGTGTACATAGCGCCCCTGTATATAAACTTCCCCTCCCGTAGAGGGAAGCTTAAGCCAAACCGCCGCGCCGATTCCTTCGCGTGCTCTGACCTGCGACGCGATCTATCCCGATCGAACTAACCACGCCGAGCCCTCATTTATAAAGGATATTCTAAATCACTACCGCCGATTGAGTTAAAGCTCACTTATAAAATAGGGATAACCGAATAAACACTCAATACATTACAGCATGAACCGAGCGTCGCAATTTCTTGCCTTTCCTTTCCTTGAACTTTGGCACCGACCGAGCTGCCCGGCAGGCGGAAGGCCGGGCAAAGCCAATAAGAAATTGACTCTGTTACAATTTCAAAAAGAAATTGTCCAATAATTGAAAAAAAATTTTAGCAATGTGATGTTTAAAATATGTAAAAATATAATTGCATATGAAGAACTTAACTTAATTTATATATATACTTATGAAAATGCATAACGACTTTTTCGCAATTTTTGACAATTATTATTCATAAAATTTTATTTCGACAAAACTTTTGCGTTATGGCAAATCATCTTAGTGCAATCATTGCAAAATCGTCGTTAATAATGCCATTTTTAAGCAATATTTTCACAATTTGCTTATTAGGGATAGCTTCACTATTCAGCACACAAAATGGAAGTCCATTGCGGTAGATTTTTTAATCATTACACAATTTTTTCTATCATTACACAAATTTGAAGTTTTGAAAATGACATGAATTTTTTTTTGATAGAGTCATATAAACAAGCTGTGGAATTCTGTAAAAAAGCTGAAGACACGTCTGATCTTAGTTCGGATGAACGTCGTATATAAAAGCCTGCACGTTTTCTTGACACTTTAGAGTTACTTTCTACATCAGATATATCTTTAGATACTTCTGATTTTTCTGAGTCAACATTATATAATTTAGATAATCAAACAATTGTAAGTTCCCGGGGACAACTTGCATAACATTCAAAACAAAAATGAAGTTTCTACGTTTCAACAAAATAAAAGCGTTTATAGGATAACTTCTTTCGATAAAACTGAAATCGTTTCAAAAACATCAACATTACGTTTAATCAAAAATGAATCGCCATCGACGTCAATCTTACGTAAGTTAATTTTACTAATTGTTTAAATATTTTTTCTTTATGTTCTAATTTGTTTAAGTTAATATTATATTCTTTAGATGATAAAAGAATTTTAAGTTGTCAGAATAACTTGCAAAATATTCAAGAGAAAAATAAAGTTTTTATATTTCAACGAAAGTTTTCAAGTAATAAAGATAAAATCAATTTTACTTTAGAAACATCAATGTTAAATTTCAAAAATGAACTGCCATCTACATCTATTCCATGTAAGTTAATTTTGCTAATTGTTTACAAATGTTTATCTTTAATGATTTTTTATTTATAAATATTTAAAATATTCTTTTATATTATTTTTATATTATTCCAGCTTATATGAGACAAATGTATAAGCAAATTTCTATGATAATACATAAACTCGACGAACAATAGTAGCAATTAAACCTGTTTGTGACTTTAGCTCACACATCGCAGGCTACTTCATCCGTATTAGAGTTACTTTCTACTTCAAATGATTTTAAAGCAACATTACTTTTAAGTTGTGAAACAGATGTTAATGAATTACAAAAAAAGTTAGTTGATAATAAAAATAAAAAAATATTAGTAAGAGAGTAAGTAAAGAAAATTTTTGTTTGTAAACGTTATCTATGTTGTTATAAGTTGTGTTTAACTATGTCATGTTATGTTAGTTATATTAAATTGGGTTTTATTATGTTAGTTATGTAGTGGTTTTGAAAATGAGTTTTATTTGTTACTTTTAAGCTGCTTTTTGTGCAATATTCCGACCGGATTCCAGTTTTACAAAAGATATCCAGTCAGCAGTTGCTAGGCGATACGCGGTAGCGCGTCCAAGGACGCGATGGTCATGGGTTGCACATTCGGCCTAAAAGATGCAATGATTTGCATTGCACTTTTCAGGAACCGGATATTGCCTGGTTTCCCTCAGCCAATCACAAGTGATTAGCTGAGAAATATAGGCTGGTGTCAGGGCGTATGCCGGCAGAATCGTTCCGAATAGTGTTGCCGCCGGAGGCTCTGCTCTACAGAGCGTCGCCCGTCCGACTTCGCGCCGCGTGTGATATCGCGCGTGAAATGATTATACATCGACATAGAGTAAAAGCAAGAATGTATTTGGAGCAAGCACAATTATAATAAAAAACAAAAAGTAATTAATTATATCCAGATTGTAAAAAATTTATTATTCTCCTCCTCGACGGTCCCTCCCTTTGCGGCATCCAAAGGATCTCACGGGATAACAATATTGTAAGTTATTTTGTTTGTAAACTTGATTATACATCAAGAGGCACGGTAGTGCCTCGCGCCAAGTTCACGCGCAACGAAGTGGCGCACGAAATGCGCGAACACACTGTGCTTCTTATACGCGAAAATCAGGCATTTCAGTGGAGGGGAGATTTTTACTCAGCTATTTTTTAATAACAACTGAACCGATCGACTTCTTTTTAGACTTGTTTGATTCGCGTTGAAAACATAAAAAAAAGTATTGTTGCGTTTTTTTGTTTGTGACTTCTGAACAAGATGTTGGAAGATAAACGTAAATGTGTGTAAAATTTAGTATGTTCGGACGTCGTCTCCGGACCAGGAATGTGTCCATTTTCCTACTGCCTCTAAAAGATGGCGATATGAGCGCGAACAAAAGAAAAGGAAGAGAATTGTAATATGTGATGAGAGAGAGACAGAGAGAGAGAGAATTAAAAGAACCAACAGATGACAACCATAAGACATCAACAACCTAGCAAACTATTTCTGTTTTTGACAATTTTGGCGCAGATCTTGGTAACAGAAACTGTTTGCAGAAATGCTACAATACGGAAACACTGCCTAAGTTGTTAGCACATAGCAAGAAAAAACGCAACAACTCTGTTGATAAATACATAAGAGTATTGCAGCCAAAACGATTCCATATACATCAGTAAAATTAACAACAAATAGATGGTCGATTGCAAGCAGATCTGCTTTTAGCAATATTGTTACCAAACAGTCCGCAAAATTGTACCAGAAATCTGTTTACGACAAAAGTCGAGTTGATCTGTTAAACGCATTGACGACAGATTGCCACNAAACGCCAAGCAGGTCTGTTCGTGTATACGTGCGGACTGTTTGCAATTTGGCGCCAACAGACAATGACCAAACCTATTCCGGATTTTGGTTTCACTTTGGCGATAATTTGGCTTTGCTTTGCTTGTGGCAGACTCTGTCATCATTTTGGTCGCATTTTGACATTTTACATGTTAACAGACATGGTTAACAAACCATATCCTACTGAGGACACAGATGGATATGGTTTTGTAACCAAAATGTTTGCTAGAAAGAAATACGGTATTCCTGATATTTTTTGCTTATGATCAAGGTAGGATGTAGATAGTTTTTAAAACAATACATCAGTATATTGACATAATAGACGTATATGTGTAGGTATATGTCTCTCTCTCTCTCTTTCTCTCTCTCTCTTTCTTTCTCTCTCTTTCTCTCTCTCTTTTTCTTTTTTTCTTTTCTTTTACTTTTTTACATGTGTTTTTTTTGCTTTGCAGAGAAAATAAGTGTAAAGCTATATATTAAAATTATCGAGATTATATGGGAGATACCAAGTATAAAAAATAAAGAAAAAGACAATCTAATTTTTAGCTACACATGAGTTGGCAGAAATTCAAGGAAATGTGAAATAACAAAAGAATGATAGTAAGAAAACACATTACAAAATGCTCTATTTAATTTTGTGCAGATTTTGTAAATGATCATTTCTTAACATTTTTATAATTATTTTTAACAAACACGTCGGAATATTGTACTTGAAACAAGAAGTAAATATGTTTATTGTAAAAAGTGTGACTTAGTCTGAATTGATTTAAAAAATGTAATTTTAACATGTATAAATGAGTTCATAATGTTTCTTTTAACATTATATATTACTTAGCATATCTTTGTTTCAGAACATGAAACTTCATATTTTTATTAATGGTGGTGTAATGAAGTGCTCCAAAAAGTTATACTAAAAGTTACTAAAGATGCCCAGAAAGTTATATTAAAGATGGTATTGAGATTCATTATATGAAACATTTTTCAAGTGTTGCTCGTCGTAAAAGCAAAATAAACATAAAAGATTTACATTGCAACAAAAATTATTTGATACTGCTTTTATGTTTAAAACTTATCTGTTTTTTAATCAAGAGGCATGGTAGTGCCTCGCGCCAAGTTCACGTTAGTAATGAAAGATTTAACCGGCCAGCACTAAGAGCACCGCAGTGGTGGGAGCCACTGAGAGCACGCACACAAGCGAACCGTCGTCCGTGTGCGTGACGTCACCCAGTAGCTCCCACTCTTGGTGCTACTCCTCAGGACCTAGCCCCCCCCCCTACCTTGTCCGAATCGATTCAAAATTATTGCAGAATTACGAGCTATTTATGAGTTTTTGAACCCACCAAGTTAAAAATTTTAAGCTCGTTTTGCAGAGCAAAAATTTCAAGTTTTCCGTGGGGGGCTGAGTCCCTTTGGACTGTGCCCCCCACCACTTAAAACTGCAGATATCGAATTGCTCTTTGAGCCAGAAATATGAGCTAGTTATGAGCTCTTAACTAACCTTGCTTTAGATTTTTGAGCTGCAACTCCTAGCACGCAAAACTACCCCGAAAGTATTTTTGCAAGAGAAAACCTACACTTTCCTACACAAAAGAAAAACTAGCTACGGAAATATAACAAGAACATTACAAATAAAAGAATACACACATTACAATCTATACACATCGACTCCGGAGAAAGAATTCCACTTTTTACCCCAAATTATAAGAGAGAACTACTCTAAAAATAAAACAAACGGCTTAGTTCTTTACTAAATTTTGTTCCTTTCTATAGAAAATTTCACAATATGCGATTTGCAATTTTTGAAATCTACTTGGAGTAGACATTGCACTTTTTACCCCATTTTATAAAAAAGAAGTACTCAAAAAATAAAACAACCAGCGTAATTCATTGGGACATCACGTTCCCTGATTTATGAGCTCGCAAAATACGCAGTTTGCGAGCCTCGAGCTCTATCCTGTGGTAAAAATACAAGAAAAAAACGGCAGGGCCGAGTAATAAAAATATATATATAACTATATATAAATACTACGAAGATATATTCAGTTTAAATATAAAGTCAATATTGTATGTATAAAAAAAATGGTTATCTTAGAAAAAATTAATAAAGTGTTACTATTCTTGAGAAAAAACAGAATAAAGAAACAACAGAAAAAAAAAAGAATTTGAAGAGAAAAACTAGTGCATCATCTAATTTACACGCACGTACATACAACCAAGTAAAAGTTTTAGTTTACTATAATATAATAATGTATATACAAAAACTACAAATGTTTATATTCTTTTTTTAAAGAAACTAAAAAATACTTAAAATATAAAGTTTGTGATACTCTAAAAAACAAAATATAAAGTGTGATACTCTAAAAACATATCTTTTCAAAAAAAGATAAAAACAGGCGCCAAGACGCACAACACGTATTGTATTTAAATTAAATTAATTTTTTATTTATACTCCAAAAACTTCTTTCTCTATAAAACCTGTTTTACAACATTTTTATACTACAAAACATTCTTTCTCTAAAAACACGTTTTACAAAAAAAGTGATATCACAAAGTAGCACCAAATAAATTTTGTACGTTACTTTTGTACATTATTATCCTAATCTAAATATACTGTGACGTGACACCTTTTCAGTGTCCGTCACAGTGTAAGTAAAACGGCCGCACGGAGGGCGGTAGGCCCGCGTTTCTCATTATTTAGAGAGAGCGACCTATTTTATATTGCGTGGCGCTTTGTAGGGCGCCGATTTTTTGTATCAAGGCAGATGCCGCCTATAAGCGGAACGCGCGCTAATAGCGCGTACGCGATTATTTTCTTTGTAAAAATTACTGTTATTTGCGTAAAGCGAGCCGTTTCGCGGTTAATTGTTTTGTGTGTGTGTCGTCCAGTAAGTTACAGCGATCCGAGGGAGAGGAGCTAATTGCGAGTAAATCTAACAAAAGGGGAAAAAAGAAGCCGAACAGACTGCTAAGAGACAGGAACGTACAAGTTAAGAGGTCGAATGGCGAGGAGCGACTGGTTGTCTCAGCAAGGGCGGTCAGAGAAAATACCACCCGGACACTAAAGACGTTGTCGGGATCCGACAAGCGCGTACGACCTACCGACCCGAGGTGGAGGATTGGCCTTGCAAAGCTGCAAAATCTTCCACAGGAATCGAGCGGAGAGGGCCCGACGCGGCCATATAGTCGCCCTTAGAAGAACAACGCGGATCTACGCGAGTGGCGATCGATCACCGCGCCACGCATTGCGTTGCCTGATTGGCTGATTAGCGTACGCAGAGGATCTAGCGGAACGCGGAAGCCGAACGCCGCAAGACTCGGCGGGCACTGTTGTGCAAACCAGCGACAAGAAACGTGGGCTACCGGTGTACCTTTGATTTATTGTGCGTGCCATAAGTGGTGAACACAGGGCGTATGTGCCGAATACCTGCTGCCTGAGGGAAGCCGAGGTCAAAAACTGAGCCTACGAGAAGGACTAGCGTGCCGAGGCTGACCGGAAAATAGCTGCCGACGCCAAGTGAGTGCCGCCAGGTTTTCTCACTCCCGCAACTGCGTGCCGCGTGTCAATTTTTCCGATTATACCGTTCCGGCGACTCAAATTCCGTCGATTAAGGTCGCGGATTCGACGCGGAGATAGTCGCGTTAATTGTTATCGCAAAACATCATAGCTGTCGAGTGTAATATTGTACTGCGTCGGCAGTGTTCACAGTTTTAGCTTCCTTACAGCATGCTAAAGCGGTGGAAGGGATGCGCACAACAGCAGCGAGTTTATGCAAGTAGAATTTGCTGCTGTTGTGCGCACCTCTTCCACCGCTTCAGCATGCTGTAAGGAAGCCAAAACTGTGAACACTGTGCGTCGGTCTTTTGTAAAGATCGCTCTCTCTCCTCGTGATCGCCACAGTCTTGTGTGTATTGTGTCGTCTTACCAAATTCGTATTTTGTTCATTATAATTTGTTCGTTTTTGCGTAGTAATAATTGTAATTTGTACAGACGGCGTCATTAATTTGAAGAATATGCGCGGGGATCACATAAAAAGTCCAGTTGATCCAAATATCCATTAGTCCCAAAATCGGGTGTCCAGTTGTGGACACCCAATTGCTACTAGGTATTTAGTACGGCGCCCGTTGGCGCTACGAGCAACCGCCCCGCTTGCCCTCCGATCCCTGCGCTTATTCTTCGAATTAATGACGCCGTCTGTACCGTGTTGTAAATTCGTATCGTGGACGGTCCCGTGTCGCGCCGTTATTGTTTTCTTTCGCGGAGTACATTTCGGACTTATCGTGTTTACGTCGGGGCGCTAGAAGATTGCGTCAGCAAGCAAGGAGACCGATACGCGTTCCCGTCGCGTCCCGTAATTTGCCGATGCCGGGATAATTTTCTAACATAACAGCGTGAGATATTATCGCTCTAGTTAATTCTTGATTGTGCTCTGCCGTCGACTTGCAGCTAGAAAACCGCTGCCAAAACGCGCTGCGTCCGGCGAATTAACCGTCCACGATTTTCGTCATTGTTTTTGTCGTTGCGCCGTGTATGCGTGTCGTGACTGCCGCGTGCCGACGACCGGCTCCACACTTTGTATACGATATCTGATTCTGTAAACAAGTGGAAGGCCACTACACTGGCACGCCTGTCTCAACTAAATATATTCTTTGTTAATCTGTTTTCATTTTGAACTGAGCTGAGTTTCTTTCTCTCCGTACGCCTAAAAGCCGCCTCCCAAACCCCCGCCTCTTTGTTTCAGATTTTGAGCTGCCGAGACTAATTCTTTTGCAAAAAACTTGCCGTCACGTCCTAATTGGTGACTTTGCTGTCGTGTGTTTGTGCGGCGTAATTTTCACGCCTGGCGCCCAAGTTTTGTTCGTAAATTCTTTTGATTGAGCCAAGGACGTGCCAAAGGTGTGTGCGACGCTCTCGTACACCAACCGAAACAGGAGTAAATTACAAAAGAATAGTCGCTCACAATACATAACTTTGTTAAGCTAAGTATATAAGGCCAATACAAGCCGTTCACATGATGTTAAGCGGAAACTTGTACGTGTATATATATATATATATATGTATACACCTATAATGAGTTCACTTGTAAATTTTTACAAGTGAGTTTTTTGAATTAAAAATTCAAGTCTTAAATTCATACGAGATGCGGGATTTGCATCTCACATATAAAAGACTTCAAATACCCCCCTAAATAATTTTTAAAATATTGCGAAAAAAACTCTTTAGCCAGGAGTCGAACCTGGGATCTCCGGCTTTCCGTGCCATCGCCTTCCCTGTTAGGCCACTGAGGCACTTGGAGTTAGTCTCGCAATATTCCTACATATATCAAAGATGGTCTGATAATATTTGATAACGCTTATTTTTCAGCCAGCATACTTTAAATAATATTTTAAGACTCGTGAAAATTAAACTAAGTATATAAGACCAATACAAGTCGTTCACAGGATGTTGAGCGGAAACTTGTACGTGTATATATATATATATATATGAACTCGTTATAGGTGTATACATATATATATATATATATATATATATAGACGTACAAGTTTCCGCTCAACATCCTGTGAGCGGTTCGTA
>NW_018022144.1:0-5840 GCF_002006095.1 Pseudomyrmex gracilis
TGTGTCGTCATACCCCCTCCCCTCCGTATGACGTCACCCCTCCCCCTGTGACGTCAAACCCCGCGCCCCCCCTCGGAGCTCCTGACTTAGAACTCTCATAGTTACACTACTGACGTCACTATGGCGTCACGTAGGGAGGGGGTAAGACGTCACTATGACGTTACGCGGAGGCGTAGCACTGCAGAATATGACGTCACGCAAAAAATTACGTCACGATGACCTTACGCGGGTGCGTGGCACTGCGGGATATGACATCACGCGGCGTCAGGAAGTGACGCGGAAAGCCCTTTATGGCGACTTTACACGCGCACCAGAAGCGGCATCACACGCGACGCAATATGGCGGCGGCAATGATGTGACAATATGGCGACTTCAAGATATGTACTTTTTGTATGGATAAAATTGTATACAATATAAGTGCTACAAACAATATATTTTGGGTGTGTTTGTGAGTCTATATTTTACAATGAGAATGCAGTGCAAAGCGAGATGAGTATAGCAGTGCAAACAGTGTTTCGACATGTTCCGCGATATGTAACATTATACGCAGGGACGCGTAAAGTCGCAGACATGCAATTTTTAGGAAGAGTGGTGCAAAGCTACATTTTTTTAATTTTAGCGCAAAGTAATTGCAATTGTTGTAGCAAGAAATAACAAAAGCATAATATTCACTTTTTATATTTAAAGTTTATTCATGATGGAAAATATTATTTACACGCATTATATATAACATCTTTTAAAGCACATGTAATAATTTACAATCTATAATGGCGCTACTGTCGTACACTGCACTTTGACATATCGCTGTTACAGCGTTGCCTACTTCAGTGATATTTTGTTCTCGTAGAAGGCGAACAAACTGTGTAAACTTTGTATTTACTACATGGGTATGTTCTGCCAACCAATAATACATATTTTCAATACACGAACTTAAAGGTAACAAAAAGTTTACGGTGAGTGGTTTTATGTATAAACACTTATCGTTTAATGAAAATTGTACAACTCGTGCGTCGCAAATAATAACAACATTTAAATCATAAAGCCACAAAACAGCACACGCATCGGTCAATTGTAGTAGTTGATGAATATCCGTCTGTTTCTGGATAATCGTTTGCCATGTAGAAAATGGTATAAACAGTGAATGTCCATGATTGTCTCCGATAACTATTTCTACATACGAGATTGAACCAACAATTATTCCAATTCCAATGTATTTGTACGCTGTTGATGTTANCGCGTACCGTCTTCCCAAAATGCAAGTCGCCTGATGTGGCGGAGACGCTATTTGCACACTGTAAACCACGTGTGAAGAAAGTATATGTCAAAAATAAAAAACACGTAAAGTGACAGTTTACTTATTGCGTGCAACCTCTGTCTCACCGTGGTATTTTTCGCTAGTCGTTCCGATATACATTGTATCTTCTTAAAACCGCAATCGAAGATTGACTGAAGCAATATCGCGTAAGAGTCCTCTTAAATATTATCCGACCCCACTACTTTGTATTAGAAAAATAATGATGGCATCAAAAAATATGATTCATATTTTATTTTATATTAGATAAAAAATGCTGATGATAGCAAAAAATTGCTACCTGCTTATTGAAAAGAAAAATGATGAAATGACTCATAAATTCTGCAAAATATGCAGTTTTTCTGTCGGGTATCAAATTTCATAGACTTGATCACATATTAAAATAACATAATCTTAATATATATTAAAGTTAAAAAATAAATGTTGGTGTCAGCACAAATTGCTACCTGCGTAGTAGAAAATAACAATTGCGCAATTGTTTGATATGACTCATAAATTCCGCAAACTGTACTTTTGTCGGATATCAGATATCATCGATTCTATCACATATTCAAAGTTACAGTTTGCAAACGTTGCACTTGTTTGTGTATCAAATGTTAGTTCTATTAAACAAAACTGCATGTATAGTTTAATATGCAAAACTACAACATCAACAAATATGTAGCATCAGCAAAAATGCATTATAAAAAGGCAAAACCCGTTGCATGAAAGTAGTATTTTTATCAGAAACCGGTTGGAGCAATCAATTGCTGTGTGCCGTTAAACCAAAGTGTCATAAGAGTAAAAAATGGAAACAATCGCGCAATTAGAGCGAAATGTATTGGAACAGTCGACTCGTTTGAACTCGCGAGAAGAGTTTGTCGCGTAGGAGCAGCGTTGTAAAAAATGTCTCGAATTATTGGAAGAACATAGTCGGAACAAACGTTCGCGACTGTCTGTAGGAGTCAGACAATCGCTGGTCGCTAGAATTGCCTGATTCGAAAGATTAAAAAACTCGCTGCGTCGACAGTGTGCATATATTGGCGCCGGACATGGATTCACATGACGAGAGATAAACACCGCTTTTGAGAGTAGACTAATGACGGGTGCTATCATCAACAAAAATCACGTTGAACCTCGCTATTTTTTTGAACATGCGAGAAGCACGGTATTGGAAAAAATGCAAAATGCTATTGAAAAACAGAATAGTCTGAAAATCAATACACCTTTCAGTGGCAAATTTGTATCGGGAGATAAACGGGCCAATAAAAGTATAACTACCAGAAATTTGGAACTTTTTTGTACAACTAATTTAGACGACTAATACGGGCGATACATCATCAAATCTACGTTAGCGTCTTTAGATAAATTTCAAGAACGCGATAGTGGGTGTGCCTTGTCACGTATACTAAAGTTAACTGTAAACGTAAACAAATATAATCCATTGCGTGCAGGATGTCATATAAATTTGCCACCAGAAATTAAGTATAAGAGAGCGGTAATTAATGTGTTATTTGAAGACAACGCATGCTTTGCATGGTTGGTGGTCGCCGCTCTTTATCTAACCAAAAAAAATGGACACCGCACATTATCGTATCCCCACTATAGGACAGTGCTGAATCTACAGGACATTAAGTTTCCAATGATTATACACCAAATATCAAAATTTGAACGTCTCAACGACATTTCTGTCAACGTGTACAACATGGAATTAAAGAGAAATAAGAAGAAGAACAAACTTGTCATCCTTCCAATACGATTCACAGAGCAAAAGAGAGAGATGCACGTAAACTTGCTCTATGTTTTAGATTCACGTTGATCGTGGACACTTTGCGTGTATAAAGAATCTGTCTCGACTCGTGAGCGCACAACTGAGTAAGAAGGAACACAAGAAATATATTTGCGACAGGTATGCTTTTGCGTTATATATGTATATAGGATGTGTGAAAATATGAAAAAGGTAACGTAATATATATATTTTCAGATGTTTACACTGTCACCGTCGGTCGTCGGGGGTGTCATCTCGGGCGCGGACGCTGCTCCAGGATCACCCAGCAACATGTTTTGCTCGCCCGGATCCGATACGGATCAGAGGTTCGAGGCGACGCTCAACAGGACGGCGGGAAATGACAAAGAACAGTCGTGCACGAACGCCCGAACAAATCGGTCGTAGAGAAAAACGTGTTGCGCTCAGGAGTCTTGCCTGAGCTTCGGAAACGAATTGTTTGTACTTCACAGAACAGTTAAAATTGAGCAACTCATTATTATTCAACACTAGTTTGTAAAACATATTAAAAATGTACAATGTAAACCAAGTGCGACAATATACTAAAACAGTTGAGTAATGTATTGATGAACATACGGTGTGTGTGTTCATTAACTGACCCGGTAACAGAGTATTGCCGAGTGGAGGTTACACTAGCCGTTCAACGTCCAGGGTGTCCGTCCAGGCCCCAACAGAGACGACAGTCCCAGGAGAAGGTCCAGGTCCGGTGAGTCCGTTCCCTGCAACAAAGACATTTGTTCCTTCCTTCTTGGGTGGTGAAAGAAGGTGGCGACCGTAATTGTTCACACGAAAGTTTGTCCGTCTGGTCACAACACTACTTCTATTCTCTGGACAAGTTGAATGTTCACAACGTAAATTGCGGAAAATTAAACAACTGCGCGATCCGGTTATCAGCGAAAGACAACAAATCGCTCAGTATTAACAACCACAGTAGGAAAGAATGCTTCTCATTCGTAGTATATGCTGACCTTGAGAGCGTATTACACAAAACTGATGGAGAGACGCAGCAAACATCCTATGCGTATCAACATCACAAGGCGTTCAGCATAGGATATTATGTCCGCTGCTCATACAACGATTCCTTCTTTGCTTATCGGTATCGTCGCGGCAAAGAATACATTGCATGGTTCGTCGATGAACTCAAAGAATTGGCTAATCGAGTAAAAGCTATTCTATCTATCAATGTACCCATGGAAACGTTAGCGGATGAACAAAACTCAGTTTATCGTAACGCGAGTCATTGTCACGTGTGCGAAAAACCATTCGCAGCAGATGATATAAAAGTTTGCGATCATTGTCATATAACCGGTTGATACAGAGGTCCCGCACACTCTAACTGCAACTTAAATTATAAAGATTCACCTTGTATCCAAGTAATGTTTTACAATTTATCCGGTTACAATGCGCACTTTATTATTAAAGAGGTTGCAACTGCGTTTGAAGAAAACTGTTCTCCCTATTAACAAGGAGAGATATATATCCTTTTTTAAAAACGTGGCGCAATCGGAAAAAAGTAGTTCAAAAAGTTACAATAGAAAGTTGCGAGTCATTGATTCGTACAAATTTCTCAGTGCTAGTCTCGATAAATTAACGTCGTTTCTTCATAAAGACAAGTCGAAAATTGTACAATTAGAATTTAGAAATTTATCTGTCGAAAACTTTGAATTATTAACTCGTAAAGGGGTCTTTTCTTACAAATACATAGACTGTGTCGCCAAGTTGCAAGAGCAGCGTTTACTACCGCGCGAGTCATTTTACAGTTCTCTGACCGGTAAAACGATATCTGAAAGTGAATATGCACACGCTGTACACATTTGGCAGCGATTTTCTATTAGTACGGTAGGTTAGGTTAGGTGAATACAGCGATTTATATTTGAAAACTGATGTTTTATTATTGGCCAATATAATTAAAACTTTTTGAGAAAGTTGTATTTGAAGTTATGGATTAGATCCCGCGTATTATTATACTTTACCCGGTTACACATGGGAAACCCTATGCTGAAACACATAGGCATAGCATTCGACCTGCTCACAGATGTTGATGTGGGTATGTTTATTGAACGGGGTATACGCGGTGGTCTTAGCCAGTGCAGCACAAGATATGCGCACGCTAATAACAAGTACATGCAGACATACGACTCATCAAAACCGACGTCGTATCATGTATCTTGATAAAAATAACTTGTACGGCTGGGCAATGTGTCAGCCATTACCGTATGCCGCATTCCAATGGGTAGACAACATCCGGAGTATTGACTTGATGTGACAGCAACCTCAGATATCGGTTACATCTTTGAAGTCAAACTTGAGTATTCTCGCAAACTGCATAACGCGCACACTGACCTACCGTTCTGCCCGACCTACCCTTCTGCCCGACGCGCGATAAGCCGCCTGGCAAGCGGCAGGAGAAGCTGCTTGCAACACTATACGATAAATCGCGTTTTATTATTCATTATCGCGCTCTGCACCAATTTGTGCAACACGGTCTTCGTACTACAAAGATTCACCGTATATTACAATTTGCGCAACCTCCGTGGATCCGCAGTTACATCAAATTAAACACACAATTTCAAACGCTCGCTACCAACAACTTAAAGAAAAATGTGTACAAATGTGTACAAATTGATGAATAACGCAGTGTTTGGTAAAACATGCAATGGAAAATGTGCGAAAATAATCAATCAATCGCCCGTGACAGGTTCAAAGAAATTAAATAAGGCCGATACAGGCAGTATATACCAGATGGAGGTGTATAAAAAGAAT
>NW_018022144.1:6960-8440 GCF_002006095.1 Pseudomyrmex gracilis
CTTATAAATTGAATGTCAAACCAACGTCTTCTGTTTACGATTTTATCCAAGTTAACGCATGTAGTTTTAGTAATTTGACTTCTAATTTTTTTGACATAAAAGAGAAATGGTTTGTAAATTTGACTTCTTTTGATATTCTTGATGAAGTTGTCCAATTGTTACAACTAGGTGATAATTTTAGCATGCCTATTATTAAAAAGTATAACTTATTACATGTGATAAAGAATTTTGAAAATAACTTACGGTTTTATAACAAAAATACAGCGGAATCGTTAAGATCGCATGTTATCCCAATTTTGACTAATTTTTTATGTACATCACAGAAATTTTGTGATTTTGATAGAGAATTAATATTGCGACACAAACAGGTTTCGATTTTCATAAAAAATNATCCTGATATTATGTTCACACGCGCTGATAAAGGCAATGTGACTGTAGCTGTTGATCGGACTTCTTATTTGGAAAAAATTAACAAATTGCTTAGCGATGTTGCGACGTATTCTTTGGTTAATAGAAATCCTATTAAAAATATTGAACAGTCTCAATAAACTGTTAAAGATTTGGGTGCAGAAAGAATTTATTTCTGATATCACTTTTAAATCTATCAAATCTAGTGATGGCTTATTACCTCGAGCTTACGGGATACCTAAAATTCACAAAAAAGATAATCCGTATAGATTGATTGTTTCTACGATAAATAGCCCGTTGGATCGCTTTGCTGATTTTTTAAATAAATTGATTCAGAAAAGCTTACCGGTTTCGAACAGCTTTGTCAGCAACAGTTTTGATCTTGTTAAAAAATTGAGAGGTCTTACACTGCAGCATGGTCATTTGCTTGTATCATTAGACGTTGTTTCATTATTTACTAATGTACCTATCGATCTGGCTATTAAAGCGATTAAAGTTAGATGGAAATATATTAGGAATAACACTAAAGTCCCTTTGAAAGAATTTTTAGATGCAATTAATTTTGTTCTAACATCCACATTTTTTTCTTTCAATAATAAAATATATAAACAGACTTTCGGAATGCCAATGGGGTCTCCTCTTTCTCCAATTATTGCAGATATTGTTTTGCAAGATTTGGAAACATTTATATTGAAAAACTTAAAATTCAAGCCTACGTTTTATTTCAGATATGTAGATGATATTATCTTGACAGCGCCTCCGGAATTTTTAAATTCACTTTTAGACAGTTTTAACAGTTACAATAACAGATTGCAATTCACTATTAAAGTTTAAAATAATGATAGTTTAAGTTTTTTGGATGTTAAGATTTTGAATTTNAATGGTGAATTATTGTTTGATTGGTTTCATTAACATACTTTTTCTGGCAGATATTTAAATTTTTACTCTGCCCATCCGCAATCACAAAAAATTGGCACTATTTTAAATATGGTTGACAGAATTATGTTATTGTCTGACCCTTGTTTTCAACAAAAAAATTTTAAATTTATGATTGAGGTGCTTCTTATGAATA
>NW_018022144.1:9308-16627 GCF_002006095.1 Pseudomyrmex gracilis
TCTTTTGAATAAAGAATTCTTTTTATACACCTCCATCTGGTATATACTGCCTGTATCGGCCTTATTTAATTTCTTTGTGCGAAAATATGTAAACGTAAAACTCGTAACAAAGTGCGATGGAAGATACGGTGCAAAAGCACTGATCTCCCAACCAACTTTTCACAGTCAAAGCGTCTTTTCTGAAAATTTTATTGCGATTGAATTGCGTAAATTCGAAGGTGAAATTCAACAAACCGATCTACGTAGGAATGTGTATATTAGACATATCCAAGACGTGTTTGTATGAATTTCACCACGATTATATGGCACCTCTGTACCAAGAAAAATGTAAAATTATGTATACTGACACAAACCCTCTCATTTATTTTATCAAATGTGAGAACGTGTATGATATCATGAAACGTGACATCGTTCGATTTGACACAAGTGATCATCCAATTGATAACGTGTACGGTATGCCACGCGTCAACAAAAAGATTTCAGGACTGATGAAGGATGAAAATAACGGAATGATAAAGACTGAATTCGTCGGACGTAGAGCAAAAATGTATGCATTAAAGGTAGATGGAAAGAGAGACACGAAAAAGGCTAAAGGTGTAAAGAGTAGCGTCGTAGCGAGAACATTAACGTTTGACAATTACAAACAATGATTGAATGATGAAATCAAAAAGATTTGTTGACAGTCGTATATACGATCAAAGTTACACGAAGTATACACTGTGTCCGAATCGAAACTTGCTCTAAGTCCGTACGACGATAAGCGGTATATAATACCCGATTCTACCAAAACGTTACCATGGGGACATTACAAAATACCACAAGAAAAACGTGTATAATATAGATTATATTTATATTGTCATTTAATATGTAATAATAATTATGTATATATGTTGTAATTTATATAAACATAAATTCTGTATATAGTGTGTTTACGAGACATTAGTTTTATTTATCTAAAAGTTGTATGACTTGCCTAATCCTAGCCACTTCACAAAAACGTCGTCACCTTTTTTGTGTAATACTTTTTCCACGAGATAAACGTCTGGATGTTCAACGCGATGCAGTTCGTATTCGTAGAATCCTCCAGCAACAGATTGTCCACGTGAATCCTCAAGCAGATACGTCACAGGATAGGTCGATTGTATTTTATTGATTTTAAATACTTTGGTCGTCCAATTGGGCGTATATCCTTTATCGAATACTGTTTTAAAGTTGCTCACACGTACCGGATCACCAACTTTGAATCGTGCTGGCCCTGCGATCTTGACATTGCTGTACACCGTGGTTAAGAGCTTCTCGGCGATTGCTGGGGTAACATCAATAGGTCGCATACCAATAGTTCGATGTTTTTTCGCGTTGTACTCCATAAGAAAACGCGGTAATATGTCGATCCATTTGTAAGATCTGTTAAGTGTAAATTGTTTCCACATGTCGTTCTTCAACGTACAGTTAAATCGTTCTACAATTGAAACCTTCATAACAGAATATGTGGAATAATGATTAATGTTATGCTTCTTCATCAGTGTTTGTACATCTACATTGTAGAATTCCTTTCCACAATCAGTTTGCAAATTGTTTGGACATCGTTTGTTATCCCGAAATTATCCCGTTTGTTATTCCTGCAAAGCTTTTGGCGACTTTGCATCCACTCGTATTCTTGAGCGGTATGGCCCACGCGTACTTGCTCAGCACATCGATAACCGTAAGTATGTAGTGGTAGCCTCTGTTGAAGCGCGAATACGGACACATCTCTACCACATCCGCTTGCCAGAGATCATCTTACCCGCGTACAATAACGCGTCTACGGAGAAAATTTCTTCTTGCCGGAGCATGCAATTCTTTTACAAGACATTGTTTTTTGATTGTAGCACGATTCGTCGTCATAGATGTCTTACTATATGTTTATTCCGGCGTTTCAGTCGTTTTATTTTGGTTTGATAAATATTGAAGTGTAAGCTGAATGTATTTTATAGCGTTGCGCATCTTGCTGCAATGCGATAAGTTTTCTCTCACGTGTCTCTTGCCATTCATTTACACTCGTGACACACATATCTACATATCGTTTGTTGGCGGCGTCAGTGTCGGTATCNGGTTGCGTTACATGCAGTATCTTACGCGACCTTGCATCGTAACCGGAACCGACAAAGCAGAGAGTGTTATTACGCACGTAATTTCGCAGTATTGCTTCTCTATCATAATAATACATCAACGCTCTATGTGTTCCAAGCAATATCCCAAATTTGATGATTGGCATGATGACGCGCACACGACTGACTCTAACGCCGACGCGCTATTTAATTTATAATGAATCCCGCTCCGTCGAGTTCTTCGATGATCGACAGGATTTCGTTGTCGTGAGCATTATAGCCCGCTTGACGGGAAGCGTCCAGCAACCGCAGACGGTCGACGAGTTCATTGGGATCGTCCCAGTGTACTCGATCTTACGATTGCTTAGCGTCATATTACGCGGTATACCTTTCCCCTGTTTAGTACGCACATTGGATATTAAAAGTGCAATTATGTATTTCTATTTGTATCCTTTGTTACCCAGTATTGCACCGAGCTTATTGTGATGTTTTCTATAAACATGTGTTATTTCCAGTATCTTTTAGTATCGTTGTTTATCTTCCTCGGTATATAACTCGCTTTTTGGACATTTCATGAAAATCAATTCGTACAATCCTTGTGTTGCTTTGAATTGTATACCATCTATAATTATATTATCTTGTTCATCCACGTCAAAACGCTTATCACCAAGCATCATTCCATCGTTGTCGAAATACACATTATATACGTAGTGTATGTCGTTCTCTTTCTTACCACTCAGGATAGCTTTCATATATTGTTGCGCCAACGGTCCAAAGTGACTTTGAAACGTTTCAAGACCTTCCAACGTTTGCATTTGACGTTAAATAATTAACTCAAACGATTTGTTGGTAGTAGCATCAGTAGCGACGATAATGTCAATCAATGGAGAATCCCATGTCACTTGTCGTTTGGTTTGTTCTTTCGTCGGAGTAGAAGTCGCCATTGCAGTGTTATATCGTGTGCGCTTTGAATTGTGTAAAGTAGGGGACAATGTTTCGTTCGATGTCTGTGTTCGTTTCCGCTTCGTCTCGTGTGATGTGTCTTCAAGAAACAATGTATCCGACGTCTTTTGCTTAGTTTCCGTATTTTCAGCAATTTGTTTTAGAGGTATAATAATAGGTTTGAACTGTCTTTTTAATGCAATTTCTTCTTCTAATTTACCGGTTTTCAAAGCGCGATATTTTTGACGAATGGATTGACTCGTTTTTGCAATCTCCTTCGCTACTTTCTCGCGATCTATAATTTCATTGCTTTTGTCAGGTAAAGCCATGTTGCTCGCACTGTAGGAGAGACGATACTTGGTTGATGTCTCAACAACAATTAACCACTCGACGGTATTGCGAACTTGTTAAATCTTTTTCTATATCAACCTCTGTCTAAAGGACTGTCTGACGATCACTAAAAATCCATATTGTGTTATGCCAACATTTGTGGCATAATATACAAAACTTCTCGTACGACATATCCGTATTTACATGATCGTTATACACATGTTTGAGATTGGTACCATCTTGTTTAAAAACAATTATCAGATTTGCGTTATCACGGATAAAATGCTTTGGTATCCTTGCGTACGTTTTGTTATAAGTTAAAAGCGGTTGTTTGGTAATTACTTAGTGTTAGTTTAATTGCAAGTTAGAAGTAATTATTAAAGTATTAGTTTTTATATTAAAGATTAATTGTTTTTTTAACATGGTTCGTTTTACACCGTGAAGAACTGGAATTCGGCGCGGATGTCCAGTCAGCGGTTGCTGGGTGATACGCATAGCGCACCCAAAGACGCACTGGGCAAAGGTCGCACATTAGGCCAAAAAGATGCAATGGTTTGCATTGCACTTGTCGGAGACCGGATGTCACCCGATCTTCCTCTTCCAATCACGACTGATTGACTGAGAAATAGAAGCCGGGGCATGGGCAAGGAGAATCGATCCGGGAAGTATTGCCGCCGGAAACCCTGCTCGGCAGAACATCGCTACTTATACGCGTGTGATAGTGTGGGTAAAAAGAATACAACAGCACAGTCAAGAACTAAAGCAACAAGATTATAATTCCGTTAAAGCAAATAAAGAAAATCAAAACAAAAACAGTTCCACAAGACAAAATTATTTCTTCTCGTCGTTCCCCTCCTTCGCGGCATCCTGAAAAATTCCACAGGATAACAAAAATTGGTGGCAGCGGTGGGATGCTGCTTGGAAAACGCCGAGAAGAGGACTCCAGAAGATCTGCAACAAATAAATAAAAATTCGTTATTATTAAAGAAGACTACAAGGTCAAAAATAAAGACAACGAACGATTCTCAAGGAAGAATAGGTAGTAAGTTAGCTGACCTATCTTAACTAAAGACAGCGATAGAAGGCGTAAGACAACACAAGCTAAGAGAGGAGTAGACAAGGAAAGCACTCGAGTAACCTAACTGAACAAGAGCGAGATAACTCCGACTCAGCGTTAAGCCCGAGCGGCTAAGGAAACTAGCAGCGCACAAGGCAAGTGCCTGCAAGAAATAAAAGTAAACGGTGACAGAGTCGCTTAGAAGAGAGAATCCGGCCTCAAGGACCAGAATCTCACTAATTTAACTGTGAGCATCAAGTAGCTAAAAGCAGTAAGCAGCAGGCAGCGAAAGTAGAGCAGCAGTTAGCAGAAAGAGAGCGGCCGACGGAGAGCAAGCGTTGACGGAGAGCGGGCAACCGGAGAAAGCAGCGCGGCGGGGGAGCAGCGCGTCAACGGCAGAAAGGACGGTCAACGACATCGATATATCCAGCGGCGTAAGGCAAAAATGCGGCAATTTATGTAAGTCGAAAAATTTTTATGAGCAAAAACGAAGCGTTAGCGTTAGGAATAACGGGTGAGTTAACACCGGCGAACGTTACAGAATTTAGTTTAGAATTACCTAGCTTTGACGTACCGGGTGCGGCGCGAAATATCTCGTGGCTTCACTCTGAACCGGCGCGGCGGACGTACAGTGAGAACGTCACTGTAAATCGCGAGTTTTCATTCGATATAGATAGAAGCTTATTGCCTCATAGTAAAGACGAACAAAAAAGACTTAGACCTTACGTTAGGAGGACGCCAAGTAACGTATCCGAACAAGGAGAATTCTCTTTGACTTCGTACGACAATAGCATATTTGATCCGAAAGAAAATTGTACAGAAATGGCTCACGCACCGAACGACTCGTTGGACCAACGACTCGAAAGAGTGCATCAGACACAAGTCGACGTGGACAGAGAAATAGACCAAACGCACAACGAACTGGGTAGGAGACCCTTTTAGGGCGCAACGGGCCCGAACAGACCCGCAGGTGAAGTCATGAGGGCGGGTAGAAACCCCAACCTCCTCAAGCACTTTGTTAGTACGCGAGTTACTGCAAGCCTTCCGGGAGTTGCAATCGGATGTACAGGCTCTTAGACGTCGGTGTATCGTCGCCGAAATTTGCAGGTGTTCGACGACGATGATCCGCCGGGACGGCACACGCGGGCCGGTGACGCCGCGGTAATGCGAGAACGCGATAACTCGCTCGACGTTACGTACGGACAAACGGCCGCAGACGAAATCAAACGGCACATTTGTCTGAGTACATGTCACTAAAAGAAACGCGCACAATGATACCTGTGTTTGACGGGAAATTACAGGCGCAGTTACGCGAGTTTTTAAGCGCATGCACGTACGCAATGAAAAATATAAATCCTATCAATGAACGAACGCTTTTAGAAGCAATTTTGTGCACTAAACTCAAGGAACAGGCTTTACTTGATTTTGAAACTCCAGATATTAGTGACTTCGAACAGTTAAAGCGAGAAATAGGAGGCTTTTACTCCGCGAAAAAAAGAACAACTGAACTACAAATTAAGTTTAGCTTGTTAAAACAAAAAATGGGGGAAAAGCGTTAGTCTTCGGACAACGCGTGAATCAATTAGCCATGGAGCTCTACGAGTCCATGATTGAGGGAAAGGAACGAACAACCGAACAAAAACATTATATTAGAGACCATAAAGGAACAGGAGTTACACCATTACCAAATCGGGCTGCGAGACGATCTTGAGTTAATCGTGCGATCGCGCCGCTACAGTACGCTCCAGGAAGCAATAGCAGGGCTAAGCACGGAAGAAAAAGCCGCAAGGACAAACAAAACTCGAGTACCTCCACAATCACGTGGTAATAATAAAAATAGCAATTGTTATAAATGCGGAAAAGCAGGGCATTACGGACGAGATTGTCGCTCAAGTAGGAGCATTCTACCTAAGCCCGAAGGGCGACGGGTAAATGCAACCAAAAACCATTACAACTACTGTAAAAAAGCAGGACATAAAAGGGATGAATGTTGGTTACTCAACGGAAAAACGAAAAATGAAAATAAAACCAAGATGGGGAATACGGATAAGAAAATATTCAAGTATGACAAAAGGAAAATAAATGCGTGCGAAAACCGCGACTCGTCAAGCAGTGACGACGAGTATAATCACGACAAGAAAAATAAAGCCATAAAAGCAGAACTTCATATTACCGCGATAGATACTAACTAAACAAGTTTAGATTTAGTTGGCGTACCGATGGTTGAAACACAAAAGGGAATGGCCGAGCTGTTATACAATACGGGAGACAAAGATAGAAACAGTCGACACTCGAGTGACGACCCATTGCAAAATATTCTTGTATCGTATCCTGCTCGTCATATGCTACGTTATCAAAAGAAAAATAGAAATCGGAAGTGCACCACTCGGCGAAATCACATCGCATCACAATATTAAAAAAAGTAAAGTAACCGATTTCCTTTACTGCTAAAAGTACATTCTCTAGATATTGATACTTCGGTTGTTGCAACAACTTTGAATATACGTCCACGTTTTCAAAACGTACACCGTGTGGATTTTCAAGCAAGCTTAACACCACATTCGTCTTGCCGCAGTTCGAAAAGCCGCACACAATACCGCGTATAGTAACCGGTAGCCTTATTCCAGGTTTGCGTATTTTCTTGCCGGACATTTGTTTAGTCTTGCTGTCAAAATTAATTACTTTAATTGCCACAGGTTGTCGCACGAAATGCATGGTTTGTTTTTAACTTCCTCGCGATAGCGAGGAGCACCTATTTATAGAAACGCATCGAGCGTGTCTACTCAGTTGTCAGTAGACAGATGATGTTAAATGGGGTGATACTCTATTGACCACAGTACGATTCGACACCGCTCGATTCGACACAGATTTATTCGACACCAAATTATTCGACACCGTACGAT
>NW_018022144.1:17092-26462 GCF_002006095.1 Pseudomyrmex gracilis
TGTCGAATAAATCTGTGTCCAATAATTTTGTGTCCAATAATTTGGTGTCAAATCGATCGGTGTCGAATCGTACTGTGGTCAAACGGAACACGCCCGTTAAATGTATATTGCAATTTATGTCAGGTCGTGGATTGTTAAATCGCGTGATAAACGTTCTTCCTGTCGAATTACATATTCTGGGCTACCACTTTTGTGGTCCGGAAACGCGTTTGGAACAACGATTAGCTAGAGACGATCGCGGCAATAATCTATTGGACGCGGCTTGTCGTGAACATGATATAGCTTATTTGCGAAGCAACAAACTCGCTGCTCGACAAGTAGCTGATAACGCACTTGCTGTGAAGGCGCGCGATTGCATTACAGCGGCAGACTCAAGTCTTGGTGAGAGAGCAGTTGCGACCGCCGTGTAGGCGGCTATGAAAGCAAAAAGAAAACTCGGCATGGGCTTGAAAAAGAAAAGTAAGTAAGCAAAAAAGAAGCGAATACTTTCAATTGCTTAACGCGGTGGTGTGTTACCGGTCCTACCGTTGTTGGGTGCTCTCGGTGCGCTCGTTGGTGGGGCGGCGGGAGGTGCAAAAACGGTAAATGATACGAGAGCTGCACAACGGCAGCTAGAAAAAATGCAACGTCATACTCGCGCGATGGAAGGTCGGGGAATTTATCTGACTCCGTACGGACGAGAACTTTTAAAGAAAAAGAAAAGAAACTCTGAAAAGACATAAAAATTACCTACAGGTGTAACAACAAATATGCAGTTAGAACACCTAGCTAAGCGCATGTGCATACCTTTCTTTAGAAGTGTTTTCAAGCGTAATACTTTACCATACGTAGTACGTAGTAATGAGAGTGGTATTGTCAATTTAGATGATACAAATGGACCGGGTACTCACTGGGTAGCGTATGTGAAGAGAAGAAAACATGTCATATATTTTGATAGTTTCGGCAATCTTCAACCACCAGAAGAAATGGTGCGTTATCTAGAACATGCCGTGGACAAAATAGACTATAACCGTACATCTTATCAACGTTACAATCAAAGCAATTGTGGCCAATTGTGCTTAAGATTTCTTCGAGCGGTCGATGAGCAATATTCATTTAAATAGTACGCTATCAGACTTTATTACGCATACGACAACATGTCACTGAAGTTCAAACTTACCGGCAAAAGTAGCATCCTTGCAGTCAGCTACTTTCCCGCCACTGATTTCAGTGACGCCGATTACGAGCTTGGACTAACAGATTTTGAAACGTATCATACGATACCGAATGTGAATTCGTCGAACAATAAGTTTTATTATGATACAGATGACAAGCAGATTATAATTCCTGAAGGATCGTACGAATTGCGGGATATTAACAATTATCTGCAACATGCAATAGTGCAACGTAATGCGAAAAGCAAAGATAAGGATGAGAACATTCCTTCACTAATATTACGCGCAAACACCAACACAATGAAAAGTGAAATAAACAGCGCCTATCAAATATATTTTACCAAACCCGACAACATTGGATTGTTGTTAGATTTTTCATCACCTCGTATTTTAGAGCCGCTACAATGGTGCGTATCAGACGTCCTGATTAATATTATCAACGTAAACAGTATTCGCATAGAGTGCAACGTGACTGCGTGTGCGTACAGCAACAACCGGTGTGTGCATACGATACATGAGTTCTCACCGAACGTGCCGCCTGGATATAAGATTTCGGAAACACCGGCACAGATCATTTACCTTCCGATCATTGTGCAGAGCATTACGAATCTGACAATACGCATTGTGAATCAGAACAGACAAATGCTTGATTTTCGAGAAAAAAAATAACAGTCAGGTTACACGTGCGGCGCCGACGACTGTAATACACGGCATGCTCGTGTTGAACGAGGTGGATCAAGTGACGCGAGATAAGAGGTTTTCATTCCAAACACTTGCTACTACTACTACAACGTACAGTAATCGGAAGAAGCTAAGTTCAATAAACGTTAAAGTTTTGCAATAGTTGGGATTTATTGTACGAGAAGTTTGAAAATATGTGCGACATTTTAAATGTTGGGAGCGAGCCGATCTGTGACAATCGCATCATCAAGATTAAATTTCACACGTACAATCCATATGTCAACACGATATTTGAACACAGTGATGAGAAACGCATACCTATACAACAGCAGGACTTGTACACTTTACCGTGTCAAAGTTTTCTTTACGTCGAAAGAAAAATGACGTTAACGACGAAAGACGAAGAAGTATTTCTGGATAAGAATTGTGTGGCTTTTATGTTCGATGAGATTTGCTATGAACTCAATGGTATGGAGATTGATCGTAATAGAAACGTTGGAATGACCAGCACAATTAAAACCTATGTATCGCTGACACATGATAAAAGCATGGCCATGAAGAATGCTGGATAAAATATTACACAACATACGGACGTAGATAGTTACTTTAGTTTCTGCGTACCTCTCAGCATGATATTAGGATTTTGCGAGGACTACAAACGTACGGTCATCAATGCACGTCCTGAACTAATGTTAATACGATCGCGCAACGACAAAAACTGCATAACAGCAGTTTTTAAGGTATATCGTGAGGCATTGAATAGAAACATTGAATTATTTAAAATACAATGGCGAATGCCATATGTAGTGTTGAACGATGTCACGAAGCTCTCGCTACTACAAACTCTGGAAAGCGGACGGTAGTTGACCATGAGGTTTCATTGTTACAAAGCACGACTGAACATTTGTGGGCCGTAAAAACGGCGATACAACTTGAGAAACCGAGATATGCCATATTTGCGCTACAGACTGCTCAAAGGAACGATATGTCAACAGATGTCACGCGATTCAATCACTGTTAATTAACCAACGTAAAACTTTATCTCAACTTTGAATTCTATCCTTATGACAACTTGCATCTAAATTTGCATAGAAAAAAATATGCCGTTCTGTACGATATGTACACACATTTCCGTAAAACGTACTACGGATGTGGTGTTGTCGTACCATTTCTCACGATTTATAACTTCATGCAATGTGGTCCTTTAGAGGTCATTGATTGCTCACGTCCAAACAAGGCTGTCAAAAGTGCAAACGTCAATGTGCCAATTGAATTCGATTGCAAAGAAGATATACCGGCAAGTACTACAGCCTATTGTCTTATTGTGCACGATCGTGTGGTTGAATACAACCCGTTAACTAACGTAGTGCGCAAAATTACATACATTGTGACATCAGCGCTTCTCCCCTCCATAATCTGAAAATCGTTCAAGAGCAAAAGTACTTGACAATAGATAACATTTGTTTTTTGTTGGTCACACGATTACGTCAACATGCGTGTGCCGACGTTTGTGGATCTGCAAGGATTTGTCCTCTAAAGTCGAGAAAAGATTTATTGTCAAAGAAGTAGTGGTATTGCGAAGAGGCACTGTTTTCTCGCACTACATTTTTGAAAACCGCTTTGCGTGGAGTTTACTCGCAAGGTCAGACAGGTCAGCAGCTTCTTGGCTGATGATGCATCATCACGGTCTGTGTTGGAAAGATGGAAGTGTTGCATACTGCAGAGCGAAAAATTTGAGTACAACAGCTATTTGTGGCACCGCAGGAAATGATGACAACGCATCTTCACTCGTCTATGTTAAAGGTCCTGAAAAACGTAACTGGCTAGCACTATTCTTGACAGTGACGTACGACGTGGATTAATTATTAAAACATTGGATGCCGATTACGACGATATTGCTTTTTTAAAGAAATTAAATGTATTGAATTGTCTACGATGTAAAAAACATGTGAAACATTATGCATTACAAAATGTATTTAAAATATTTAAGTGTTGGTTTAAACAACAATAATATAAAAAAATATTATACAAAACAGCTTTGTTTGTACATTTACTATCCCTCTACCTACATCTATAGCATATGTTTATATAGATTAACGTGGTATTAATTGCGGTTTAACATTTCATAGTTGAACGTAGTTTGAGTATGGTTGAACGTGGTTTGATTATGGTTAACCGTGATTGGAGCCTCGATGACTTTATCACCCCCGAGGAGATAGAGGAAACTGTGGTGGCCATTGGAGGTTATCGGTCGGCCGAGCTCGCGCTTCCCCCAATGGACTCGCCACAGCATGGATTCGGTGCCCGGTCGCCGTGGGGCAAAGGATCGCGGACGCCCGATTTATTAGGGTGGGGTGGGTCAAGGCTTCGATCGAGGTGTTAAAGCGGCGGCCCCTGCAGTGCCACCGCTGCTTCCGGCGCGGGCACGTCGTAGCGACGTGCACGTATACCGCGCCGGAGGAGGACAGAAGGGGCCGGTGCTACCGGTGTGAGGAGAGGGGCCATGGCGTCGCAACCTGCGACGCGGCCCCTCGGTGACCGCTATGCGCTGACCTTGGCCGGCCCGCGGCCCACCGACTCGGCGGCAAGTCCTGCGCCCCGATCCCCAAAGGGGGAGCCAAAAGGGCGCAAAGAGCTGCCAAGGGCGGCGGGGCTTAACCCGCCTCCCAGGAAACAGGCGTAGTTGCCAGCGCCTCAACACCCGCGCCGGCAATACAGGAGGGGGCCACCCAGCCCTCTCAGAGCAGTGCCCTGGAGGAGGGGATGGAGGTGGAGGTGCCACCCGTCTCGCCGAGACAGTGAGCGCCCCTCTTCTTTTCCAGTGCAATTTAAACCACTCCCGAGCTGCGCAAGATCTCATGATCCAGCAACTCGCGGAATGGGACGGGATTCTGGCTGTGGCGGTCGAACCGTACAACGTCCACGACCACTCGTCGTGGGCGGGGTCGGAAGACGGTTCGGTCGCCATATATTTTCGGTGGGGGACACGCGACGAGGCCGCCGTCTTCTCTTCTCTGGAGAGAGGCGACAGATACCTCGTCGTACTGTGGGGGGAACTGGCCGTGGTCGGGGGATACTTCTCGCCATCGAGGCCCTTCCTCGAATTTCAAAGATACGTGGGCGAGCTCGAGCTAGCCGTAAGGCGACACTCGGCTCGCCAGGTGTTGGTCCTGGAGGACTTCAATGCCAAGTCGGAGACTTGGGGCTCCCCCAAGACTGACGGCAGAGGAAAGGTCTTAGAAGACACTATGGCGGCCTGCGGGCTCACGGTTGTTAACGTGGGCTCGCAACACACGTGCGTCAGGCACAATGGGGGTTCGATTGTCGATGTGACGTTCGCGTCGACCCCCTTTGTCGCGCGCGGGGTGTCCGAATGACGCGTCAGGGATGACACGGAGATCCTTAGTGATCACTGGTATATCACAATGAGGGTCGAAGTGCTCCCTGCCCGCCTTCGGGGTCGCCGGGCGGGAAGGAGGCCCCGGCCCAAAGGTTGGGTCCTGCGGGAACTGGACCCAAAGCTCCTGTCCGCTGCTGCCCAGATCGCGGCCTGGCCTGAGTCACCGGCTGGACCGCGTGACCTCCGGGAAGAACTTCGGTGGTTCCGGGGAGCGCTAGAGAGCATCTGCGATACTGCGATGCCGCGCTCCCGGGAACCGCCGAACAGGAGGTCGGTGTACTGGTGGTCGGAGGAAATTGCAGGTCTGCGGACCAAATGCCTCCGTTGCAACCACCGATACACCCATGCCCGTCGTCGTCTTTCCGGCAACGACGAGGCGGTTAGGGCAGCGGAGATGACGTGGGAGGATTATCGCGCAGCGCGCAAGGCCCTCCGAGTCGCCATCTCCACGGCAAAGTCCAAAGCGTGGACGGAGCTCGTCGAGACTCTGGACTCTGATCCGTGGGGGCGCCCGTATAGGGTCGTAATGAAAAATTTGCGGCCTTGGACGCCCCCGATAACGGAGAGTCTAGACCCCCAACTCTTAGAGAGGGTCGTGTCAACGCTCTTTCCGGAGGGGAGGGGCGAGTGGCCTTCTCTGGAGCCCCAGGCGGACCAGCCAGTGGAATGGTCCGCCGAACTGGGGGTGTCGGAAGACGAGCTCCGCCGGGCCGTTTGTCGGATGGCGCGTAAGAATACTGCGCCAGGCTCCGACGGCGTGCCCGGAAAAGTGTTGGGTTTCGCCTTTGGGCAGGGCCCTCTGGGTGATTGCCTCAGGCAGATATTTACCGACTGCCTGAGGCAAAGCTGGTTTCCCCCAGCCTGGAAGAAAGCCAACCTCGTGCTCCTCCGCAAAGGTGGCAGGCCCGCGGACTCACCGTCCGCGTACCGGCCGATCTGTTTGCTCGATGAGACAAGCAAGCTCTTAGAGCGAATTGTTGCCGCACGTCTCATCGGGCACCTGTCGCGAGTAAGTCCCGATCTGGCCGACTGCCAGTACGGCTTTCGTGTGGGACGATCGACGGTCGATGCCGTCTTTCGATTTAAGTCTCTCACGGAGGCATCGGTCAGGCAGGGGGGGGAGGGCGCTGGCGGTGTCGCTGGACATCTCCAACGCCTTTAACTCCCTCCCCTGGGACAGTATAGGGTGGGCCTTAGGACGTCACGGGGTCTCACCCTACCTAAGTAGAATCCTCGGTGACTACTTTCGCGGCAGGAAGATTAAGTACACGGGCCGGTATGGATCACCACTGAGTAGAGAAATGTGCCGCGGGGTCCCGCAGGGGTCCGTCTTGGGCCCTCTGCTGTGGGATCTCGGGTACAATGTAGTGATCCAGGCTGCGTTGCCCAGAGGCCTAAGTGTCATCTGTTATGCAGATGACACTCTTGTTGTGGCCTCTGGTGCAACTTGGGAGGAAACACGATGTTTGGCCGAAGTAGGCACTAACTGTGTTGTCGGCCGAATTGAGAAGCTGGGTCTCAAGGTGGCTGTCCACAAAACGGAGGCTATGTGGTTTCATGGCCCTTGTCGTGGTCGGCCCAGAGACGCCAGCCTCCGCGTAGGTGAGGCCAGAATTGAGGTGGGTACCACCATTAAGTACCTTGGGTTGAACCTCGACTCAGAATGGCGCTATGGCGAGCACTTTGCTCGCCTGGCTCCTCGGGTTTGCAAGATGGCTAACAGTCTTTCGGGGCTGCTGCCGAACCTCGGGGGGCCGCGGCAAATGGCCCGCCGTCTCTATGTGAACGTTGTCCACTCGGTGGCCCTTTACGGGGCACCGTTGTGGGCGGGAGCCGCAGCGAGGGCGGGGGCGCGGAGCGCGTTTGCTTAACTCCGCGCCGCCCAGAGAGTCATCACCCTCCGCGCCATATGCGGCTTCCGCACAGTGGCAACGGAGACGGCGGGTGTGCTGGCGGGAGTACCTCCGCTAGCCCTCCTGGCAAAAATGTACTCGGCGAGATATGCTCGCCGAGCCGAACTGCTACAGGAGGGCGTTGCAGACAACATCTTGCAGAAGGCTCTTGTTAACGCCAAGCGCCAGGCCCAACGGCAGCTGCTCCTCGATTGGAAGCAGCACTTTGACGAACCGCGCGCGGCCGTCCAAAAAATCGTTGCGGTGGTTCGACCCCATCTTGAGGTGTGGTTAGAGAACGGGGTCGGCCACCTCACCTACAGGGTGACTCAGGTGCTTACCGGGCATGGATGCTTTGGGGAGTACCTGAGTCGCATCGGAAAGGAGCCGACGACACAGTGCCACCAGTGTGGCGCGGCCAGCGTCTCGGTGGAGCACACCGTGGAGGAGTGCCCACGGTGGGCAGAAGACCGCCGAGCGCTGGTTGACGCGATTGGACCGGACTTGTCCTTGGAGGGCCTAATGCAAGCATTGGCCTCTGGGGACAAAGACCGGCAAGAGGCAGTGATCTCCTTCTGCTCCATTGTGATGGAGCAGAAAGAGGAAGAGGAACGGGAGCGGGAGAGGGCACCCGTTCCTCGGCGGGGACCTCGGAAGCGCGTGCGGGCGGGTTGCCGGGTGGCACCCGCTCCCCGCGCGCGTCCTCGGAATTAAGGGTCCCAATAACAGTAGCTCCCTCCCCTCTTTCCCCGTGGGAGAGATGGGGGGAGTCGGGGTGGCGGGCGCTGTTGTAAGAGCCGGCTTTCACCGTCAACCCGCTGCCCCGGGGGACATCTCCGGAGCGAGAAGAACGGAGGCGGTGGCCTTCCCGGGTGGTATCATCCACTCGGCTGCTTGTGCCTTAAGGCCCCAGGGCCTTAGGGCGACCAGGCCACCGCGGGGGCTGTGACGGGTCAGGATGAGGGTCCTGGCCTGTACTGCACACGGCCCTACAAAAAGGGGCGGCGGGGTGGTGGGTGTCCAACTTCGCTGCCAACCAGTACATCACCACCGGAGGGAAAGGGGCGCTAGCCTTTCCCGTCCGAGTAGTCAAGCCCGATGGAGGAGTTTGCGTGCATCCTGAGCAAGGAGTTCCCGGGCTCCTCCTCGCCAAGGGCAGAGAAGACACCTCGTGGGGGTTTTAGTGGGTATATCCTCCCTCTCTCACCCGCTGGGGTGAGGAGGGGAAGAGTCCCACATAACCCTGGCCCCCATCCCCCGAGGGTCAGAGTATCCGTAATGGATTTCCCCTACGTATAAAAAAAAAACAAAAAATGGTTAACCGTGATTTAATTATAATATAACCAAGATTAAATGTGGCTTGTTTGCATTTACACATGGTTTAAGTAGTATTGAGCATGGTACAATCGGAGTTAAACGGGGATTGATCATGTTTCGTTCAAAATGTTCTTACACATGTATGTGTGATCATATATATTATGTTTTAGAACGCAGTGCAAAACGAGACAAGTATAGATTAGATTCGATTAGATACCTTTATTGATTCCCCTTAGGGTTACAAAAAACCATATACAAATAAAAATATTACACTATCCTTACACTATCCTTACAACTAACTTATCTATTTTATAACACACACACACACACACACACTCGCAACCCTACTCTACGCTATTTAGACCTTCCTTCCGGCAGTCAACACTAATCACCTACACAGCCATAGATTCCCAGACATTCTTCTTTCGCACTTACACAATTCCACAGTCACACTATTCCATACATCCATTCCCATTCCTCTCATTCAACCCCCACCTTTCCCTATCCAATCACTCCTCCCCATCCCCCAGCCCTGTCAACTTTTCCCTTCCCCTCTTTAACCACCTTTCTCTCTCTCCCTCCTTCCCCAAGACCACCTCAATCATATCTTTCCAATTCCCTTCCGCCCCCCATGCCCTACGATCCTCCCACACGTGCTTCCAACCCTCCTCTACCAATCCACACATCCTACACATTCTTTCACTCTCCCCTTCCCAGTACCTTCCTTCCCTCATCTCGTTTTCCAATGTAAATCTCGCCACCCTCTGACACCTGCTCTCCTCCCATCGCTTTTTTGAATACCCCGGGACTTCTTTCTTCTTAATCCTCCCGTACCACTTATAGTCCAGTCAATAGGGAAAAAATGATGCAAAAATGTTTAACCGATTTCTGAGTACATTATCGTTTAGTGTGCGCTTCACTGATAG